>NW_022589727.1:1307591-1310274 GCF_004348235.1 Phoca vitulina
GTTTCTATTTCATTGATTTCTGCTCTGATCTTTATTATTTCTCTTCTCCTGCTGGGTTTAGGCTTTATTTGCTGTTCTTTCTCCAGCTCCTTTAGGCGTAGGGTTAGGTTGTGTACTTGAGACCTTTCTTGTTTCTTGAGAAAGGCTTGTATTGCTATATACTTTCCTCTTAGGACTGCCTTTGCTGTATCCCAAAGATTTTGAATAGTTGTGTTTTCATTTTCATTGGTTTCCATGAATTTTTTTAATTCTTCTTTAATTTCCTGGTTGACCCATTCATTCTTTAGTAGGATGCTCTTTAGCCTCCATGTATTTGAGTTCTTTCTGACTTTCCTCTTGGGATTGAGTTCTAGTTTCAAAGCATTGTGATCTGAAAATAGGCAGGGGATGATCCCAATCTTCTGGTACTGGTTGAGACCTGATTTATGACCTAGGATGTGATCGATTCTGGAGAATGTTCCATGGGCACTAGAGAAGAATGTGTATTCCGTTGCTTTGGGATGGAATGTTCTGAATATGTCTGTGAAGTCCATTTGGTCCAGTGTGTCATTTAAAGTCTTTATTTCCTTGTTGATCTTTTGCTTAGACGATCTGTCCATTTCAGTGAGGGGGGTGTTAAAGTCCCCCACTATTATTGTATTGTTGTCGATGTGTTTCTTTGCTTTTGTTATTAATTGCCTTATATAATTGGCTGCTCCCATGTTAGGGGCATAGATATTTACAATTGTTAGATCTTCTTGTTGGATAGACCCTTTAAGTATGATATAGTGTCCTTCGTCATCTCTTATTACAGTCTTTGGTTTAAAATCTAATTTGTCTGATATAAGGATTGCCACCCCAGCTTTCTTTTGGTGTCCATTAGCATGGTAAATGGTTTTCCACCCCCTCACTTTCAATCTGGGGGTGTCTTTGGGTCTAAAATGAGTCTCTTGCAGACAGTATATCGATGGGTCTTGTTTTTTAATCCAATCTGATAGCCTGTGTCTTTTGATTGGGGCATTTAGCCCATTTACATTCAGGGTAACTATTGAAAGATAGGAATTCAGTGCCATTGTATTGCCTGTAAAGTTACTGTTACTGTATATTGTTTGTGTTCCTTTCTGGTCTCTCTTTGCTTAGAGGACCCCTTTCAAGATTTCTTGTAGGGCTGGTTTCGTGTTTCAAATTCCTTTAGTTTTTGTTTGTCCTGGAAGCTTTTTATCTCTCCTTCAATTTTCAATGAAAGCCTAGCTGGATATAGTATTCTTGGCTGCATATTTTTCTCATTTAGTGCTCTGAATATGTCCTGCCAGTCCTTTCTGGCCTGCCAGGTCTCTGTGGATAAGTCTGTTGCCAATCTAATGTTTCTACCATTGTAGTTTACATATCTCTTCTCCCGAGCTGCTTTCAGGATTTTCTCTTTGTCTCTGAGACTCGTAAGTTTTACTATTAGATGTCGGGGTGTTGACCTATTTTTATTGATTTTGAGAGGGGTTCTCTGTGCTTCTTGGATTTTGATGCCTGTTTCCTTCCCCAAATTAGGGAAGTTCTCTGCTATAATTTGCTCCATTATATCTTCTACCCCTCTCTCTCTTCTTCTTCTGGGATCCCAATTATTCTAATGTTGTTTCGTCTTATGGTATCATTTATCTCTCGAATTCTGCCCTCGTGATCCAGTAGTTGTTTATCTCTCTTTTTCTCAGCTTCTTTATTTTCCATCATTTGGTCTTCTATCTCACTGATTCTTTCTTCTGCCTCATTTATCCTAGCAGTTAGCGCCCCCATATTTGATTGCACCTCATTGATAGCCTTTTTGATTTCTACTTGGTTAGATTTTAGTTCTTTTACTTCTCCAGAAAGGGTTTCTCTAATAACTTCCATGTTTTTTTCAAGCCCAGCTAGTATCTTTAAAGTGATGATTCTGAACTCTAGATCTGACATCGTACTAATGTCCGTATTGAGTAGGTCCCTGGCAGTCGGTACTACCTCTTGTTCTTTTTGTTGAGGTGATTTTTTCCGTCTTGTCATTTTGTGCAGAGGAGAATAGATTAATGAGAGAACAAAATGCTAGCAGGGTAACAACGTCCCCAGAAAATATACTCTAAACAAATCAGAAAAGACCTGAAACAGTGGGAAAAGAAAGGGAAAGAGAGAAAAAAGAAAAGGAAAGAAAAAAAGAAAAAAGAAAAAGATAAAGATGAAAACAAACAAAAGCAGAACAAAACAAAACAAAACAAAAACAGAATGTGATCAAATATGATCAGGCTGGATTATAGATCAGTGCCACACACTAGATTTTGGGTGTATTTTGGTCCGTTAAAAGAAAGTCCCTCCCAAAATTTTAAAGAAAGAAAAACTTATATATGTACAAAAATAAGGGTTGATATGATGAAGGGATGGAATATGACTGTAAAGATGGAAATTATAAAAAATTTTAAAAAAGGATTTGATAAGTTGTTTGAAAAAAGAAAGAAGAGGATTAAAAAAAAAGAAAGAAAGAAAAAAGGGAGAGAATGTGATCAGGCAGGGGAGTAGAAAAAAACCATACACTAGAGATTTAGAGTATATTTTGATCTGTTAGAAGAAACTATCTCAAGATTTTAAAGAGAGAACAACTTATATATATATGCCAAAAATACGGGTAACTACTATGAAGGGATAGAATATGACTTTAAAAATGAAAAATAAAAATGTTTTTTTTTTT
>NW_022589727.1:1310374-1367728 GCF_004348235.1 Phoca vitulina
TTTTTTTTTAAAAAAGGGATTGATAAGATGTTGGTTGAAAAAGGGAAAAAGAAAAATTCAAAAAAAAAAGAAAAAAGGAAAAAAGAAAAAAAGACAGTTAAAAAAAATAATTAACTTTGAAAGACTAAAGAATCATGGTAAAAAAGCCATGAATTCTATGTGCAGTATTCCCCTAGCGCTGGAGTTCTGCCGTTCTCATTGATCGGTAAACTTGGTCTTGGCTGACTGTTCTCGCTGATCTTCTGGGGGAGGGGCCTGTTGCCGTGGTTCCCAAATGTCTTTGCCGGAGGCAAAATTGCCCCGCCCTTGCCGGTCCGGGCTAAGTAATCTGCTCGGGTTTGCTCTCCGGAGCTTTTGTTCCCTGCAAGCTCTCCGTACAGCTTTGGAGGCGGAGAGTGAAAATGGCGGCCTCCCAGTCTCCGCCCCGGCGGAGCCGAGAACTCGGGGTCCTGCTCCTCAGCGAGCCCCCAGAGAAAAGCAGTCAGTCACTCCCGTCTCCCCGGTCTCCGGCCACACTCCGCGCTCACCCGGCCTGTGACCGCGCCTTTCTATCTGGCACCCGACCCCGGGTGGAGTCTCCGAACCCAGCAGATCCCCGCGGTGCGCTCCCGCACCTCTCCTCCCGGGGGAAGAAGGTGAGTCTCCCCGGATCTGCCGCTTGTTGGGTCCCTGCTGGAGGAGCAGTGGCCCGACTGTGCCGCGGATCACGGTTTATGGCAACCCCGAGCTGAGAGCCCGCGCCTGGGCTCCGTCTCTGCAGCCGGCTTCCCTGCTCCGATCCCTGGGAGCTCTGCCGCACTCAGGCACCCCCGGTCTTTCTGTGACCCCGAGGGTCCTGAGACCACACTGTCCCGCGAGGGTTCCACTCCCCACTTCACCACCAGAGTGATGTCCCTCAGCGGAGCAGACTTCTAAAAGTTCCGATTTTGTGCTCCGCGGCTCTATCACTTGCCAGAAGCGGCCGACGGAGGCCCCTCCCCCGCCGTCTATCCTCCCGAATAATGCCTCGGATTCACTTCTCCGCACGTCCTACCTTCCAGAAAGTGGTCGCTTTTCTGTTCAGAGAGTTGTTGCTATTCTTTCCTTCGATCTCCTGTTGAGTTTGTAGGTGTTCAGAATGGTTTGATCCCTATCCAGCTGAATTCCTGAGAGGAGACGAAATCCAGGTCTCCTACTCCTCTGCCATCTTGCTCCGCCCCAGTCACTAATCTTTATAATAATATTTTTAGTAAGGGGCACCTGGGTGGCTCAGTCATTAAGCGTCTGCCTTCGGCTCAGGTCATGATCCCAGGGTCCTGGGATCGAGCCCCGCATCAGGCTCCCTGCTCCACGGGAAGCCTGCTTCTCCCTCTCCCACTCCCCCGCTTGTGTTCCCTTTCTCGCTGTGTCTCTCTCTGTCAAATAAATAAATAAAATCTTTAAAAAAAAAAAATAATAATAATAATATTTTTAGTAAAATAAAAAAGGAGAGGCAGATATCATGCTGGTTGGCTTTTTCACTACCAAGAGAAAAACTAGTCATTCCATGAGCCACAGACCAGATTTTTTGCTAAAAGTATAATGAATTTGCTATAAAATATGAAAAATTATTTTCATAATTTTATCATGTTAATTATCATAGAAATGTGTATATTAAATTAAAAAATCATAAAGAGGTAGTGTGAAACAGTGCTGCATTGAAATAGGACTGGAGGTTTCAATATCATTTTAATCCAATCTCTATTATTAGCATAGGGAATCAATTTCATTCTAATATTTTAAGGTCCTATGATTATGTATGACCCAAGATAATTTAGTTCTATTGTGATACCATTTAGTCCCCTAACAGCTCTGGTCAATTCAATTCTTCCACATTTTCATGAAGAACAGTCCAGAAAAAACAAAACAAAAACAAAAGACAGGAGAGAAATTTCAAGCAACAATGTTGAAATCAAGACTTACATTTGGTCCACGTGGGCCTGTTTTTCTTCCTGTAGTGGTTTCTTCCCAGCTGCTCCTTCATCGTCCTCACATGGATATGACCAATGAGAAATAAAAGAATCCGGTGACTTCAGAGACGGACCTGGGGCCTCAGACTGATTGAGATCTATTTTCTCTGCAGGTAAAAGAGACTATTTCCCAAACAGTATGGTATAAAAAGTTAAAAAATAGTGCCTTTCTATAAATAGCTACCTATGGAAATACTTCGGGGGTTTTTTTGGTTTTTTTTTTTGTTTTGTTTTTTCTCTGTTTCTTCCTTAGGACTCAATATTAACTCTTGCAGATGCTCACTGTGGCATATGCTGACCTATTACTTGACAGTACTTAAGATACACGAGATGTTCGGAGCTGGCGTGAATGAGGGTAAATCACTCAGGTTACGTGGACAAGAGGTCCTGGGCTCCTCTCTGTGAGGGAAAGATGTCAAATGAAAAGGGAAGGAATGTGTGAAAGAAGGGTAGATTCTGAAGGGAAACTTGATGCTCTTCAAAAGTGTCGTGTAGGTGTGGCCATAGAGTTGTTACAGAATTGTGTTATCCAAAGAATATGCCGATAGGAAAACTTTTAACAGAACAAAGTTTTGTGTATCAAATCCTATTTAATACTGACTTCTTTGGAGTGCCTGGGTGGCTCAGTCGGTTAAGTGTCTGCCTTCGGCTCAGATCATGATCCCAGGGTCCTGGGATCGAGCCCCGCATCGTGCTCCCTGCTCAGTGGGGAGCCTGCTGCTCCCCCTGCTTGTGCTCTCTCTCTCTCTCTTTCTCTCTCTGCCAAATAAATAAATAAAAATCTCTTTAAAAAAAGGAAAACATACAAATAAACAACAGACCAAAACCAAATGAAACCTCAGCAGGCACATCTTACTGCCAGCAACTTTTAAGCAACACTGATTTATAAAGTACCCTGATACACTTTTAACTCATCAAATATTCAATAAAATGGTCATGTGAATAATTTAGGATAGTTATTTTTTGAGCCCATTTTACAGATGGGGACACTGAGGCTCAGGGGGCATTATATAGCGTATTTTCCAAAGTGGGAAAAAGGAGGATTTGAGCTTAAGTCTTCTATTTTTAAGTTTCATATCCATTCTTCAGTATCATGCTACAGAGACTATTTTTAAAAGTGTGTCCTTTCGAGATTGAAGAATTTCCTTCTGCATAAAAATGAGAGTAGAGATTTTTTTTTTTTCAATCGGCATTTCCTTCTGTCTGCTTTCTATAGGAATTCTACCTGGATGTTTAAATTTGGTGTCTCAAATTTAGCACACCCCAAAACAGAACTCACAATGAGTCCACTCCCTGCCAGTGGCAAACCTCTTACCATAGTCTTCCTCTTCTCGGAAGTGGCCCTTCCTCACTTCCAGTTCCTCAGTCCCCAATCACAGAGTCATTTAAATTCCTTTCCCTCTCTCATACCCACAAATGCAGCCTGTAGCTCATTTGGCCACTGAAAACACCTCACCCTCACCGTCTCCACCACCACCATGCTACTCCATGTGTTGGAAGCACTTCAAACCCCTGCTCTCTCAGAACCCCAGCCCCTGAAATTCCAAGGTGCCTTCTTCCTTCATTGCCTCCAGAGGTAAACTCATGTCCCTTCATCAGGGGAGATTGCTGTGAACTCCATCTCCTGCCCCCACCTCTGCCTTCACAATTTTTTCTCTGTATCTCTTATTTCCTCCTGAGAAAGCATTTCTGTGTTGATTTTCCATCTCCAACCACCAGAATGGAGGCCCCACCTTAGAGTAATGGCCCAGTTTCTTCATTGCCACGTCTTATGTCTTCTGAGCACTTGTCAACATTCGTTAAATAGATGCTTACATGAGAGAAACCAGGCCCACAAATGTGAAAAGCAACCTTTTTGAACTTGCACTCGATATTTATGAGTCATGCCTCTTTCCTCCAAACCCCCTCCTTTGTGTGGCAGTTCTGGAACCCATGGAGTGCAAAGAAAGAGACCCAGAGGTTAGGATTCCCTGGGATTCTTTAGGAAGTGATTTGTATTTTCTGATGTCTAAGAGTGGATGAGAAGAGCCAGTTCCCTCATTGTTTTCTCAATACGGATTTTATTCCCCACTTCCTTCTAGGATGCCTTTTAAAGACGTATTTAGCAATTTGCAATTTAACAATATTTGGGCATTTTCGGAGCCTAAGTCCCTAATTAGTAACAATGTAAGCAAGTAGGTGAAAGGAATATCAGCAAGTAGCTGAAAACAAAGGAATGTAAGCAAGTAGCTGAAATCAAAATTTGGACTCTTCAGTTTTCACTTTTATCCAATTTCTTAATTTAGGAAGTCCCAAAGAGGAAAAAAAAGTTGAAAGGCAACTGTATGCAGGACCTTCTCTCCTGAATCTTAAGTACAAAATACTCTCAGAAATTGTGCCTGACCTTTGGAACATGACTGTCATCTGCTTTCAATTGACAACTCCCGCATTGCAATGAAGGTGAAAAGGCTCAATCTGTCATGGGCATTCTAGAAGCAAAGTGGGATGCAATGCAATTCCATCCGGCGACAGGAGACTGCCCCTCTGTTGGGTTGTGATTTGAAATAACTTCCAAGAGATGAAAATGTTACCCAATACCATGCTATGTTACATAAGACTTACAGATCAACAGAAGGGGTTTAGGTCTGTGAGCTGAAAGGTGGCTGAAGGCAGACAGCTCCCCTCTCCTGTGTGAGATGCCCCATCCTGCAGCATCCTGCAGCCCTGAAATTTCCACGAGTGGCAACAAACATGCAGGGCTCTCTTACAAAATCTCAAGCTTGAATCAGAATACAAGTGATAGAAATTGAGGACTTGCAGTTAAGCTAGAGATCTAGCTAATCTAACATCCTCAACTAATAGATAACAAGACTTTGGTGAGGTGCCTGGTAAACAACAGTGTCACCGGGGAAACCCACGGACATGCAGATCGGGGCATTATATACGACTTCACAGAGCTGGGTGTGCACATAGGCAAGGCACCGTCCTCTTCCAGTCCCTCACGTTTCAGACTTTCTGAAGAGCTTATACATTGCCCTTTGCGTTATCACAAAGGAAGAGCCTGGTTTGGTGAATAGTTTAGTTGGATATGGAGTCAGAGGTTTGGAAATAAATTCATTATGGAGAATGGGAAGTCAGATCCCTTGGCCAGATGAAGAGCAGTATAAGGGTGTTTGATTCTCTGTGTAAGTGAGGGTGGGGAATAAGAGCTCTAGAATCCACTGCAGAAAGACTAGGAAATGAAATGTCAGCTTTCACTCACTGGTTGTATAAAAATTCATTTTGCTTGGCCTAAGTTTGCTGATCTCCAAGATGCTTATTTTTCTGGCCATACCGGTTAGGGATGACGATAACCATCGCACTCACAGCCAGAAGCAGTAGCCGTTGAGATCCTCCCTCAAATGCTTCTTGGCTCATCTCCCGTCTCTCCTTCCCAGCCCCACACAATCTTCTGTTCATGAGAGCTCCCCCGGAACATCACCCAGATGCACACAAATGCTCTATTCTCAACACTAGCCATTTGCTCCCACTCACTGGACAGGTGCTCTTTCTGTGGTGACATTCTGGAAGCATCAGGCTCTCCAGGGATTCTTCCCTAAAAGTCACAGCAAGTTTCCTCAGCTCTGCTGGCAGTGCTCACACGGCAAACAAATGCCTCCTGTTTGAAGCTGCTCCATCGGGCCGGACCACCATTACTGCCAGGGCAAGCAGTGGGGTACTTTCCAGAGCCTGGAGGTCAGACTGGAATCCCATCCTCCACGGACGTGTGGAAGATTCCTCGCCTCTTAATTTCATGTCAAATTAGGTGAGTCCTAGAGATTCTCCCTCTCCTATAGCCAAATTCAGGTAGTCTGTTTCAGAGGTCTCCTGGTTTTCACTCTGCCAGTTAGCTGTGGCCATAATTTGTATGTGCAGTTGCCCAGGGGTAATCCCAAAGGGGCTGAGGCAGAAATGAAGCTGAATGAGTTCTTCTTGTGGTACTAACAATCTTCCTGCAATGACCCCCATTTCTGACACACTACCTTTGGATTTAATTTATAGGTCTGATTTTTTTCTCTCTTTGGATTCTACGGTATCATGTAAAAAGAACCCTAGCAGGACCCTTTTAAGACCCCTACGTGTTTTCCAACCATCCCTGAATCCCAGGGTAAGCAGAGGCCAGCTTTGTGCTGGGTAGACTCCTGTTGCTTATAAATCGGGACAGTGTGTCAGATGACCTCTATTGTTCTCCCAGCACTAAAGTGCTGACCTCGAGTTAAGTATTTGGCAAAATTATCATGGTGATATCAAGAGTCATCAAATTCTTATCTCTGAGAAGCTAAACCAGGGCTCTTGAGATTTTGAAATTGCTCAGTTACCTAGATCTAAAAATTCTGGTCTTAAAAAGATCCAGGAATGTTTCAAAAGTAGCAAATGATACTTGTGGAGTGGCAGGGTACTTTGGAGGCAAGTGGTATAGTGGGCGCGCAATGGGAATTTCTTTCAAATCAAGGAATGTATTAGGCACACCAACGCTTGTAGAATTGTAAGTGATGGGATTAAGAGATCAATAAAACATGGTTCTTGCCCTCAAGGCCTCCACAAAAAGAAAGTAGACATATGTACAAGACTTAAAGTACAGGGAGAATGTGTCCCATGCCATAATAATGATATAAAGGAAGGCGGGATTTTAGGAAATGGACAGGGTAATTATAACACAAAAACTACCGGCATTGCAGAAGTAACTTTAAGCTAAAACTTTAAAGTTTGGTATCAATGGGCATTTATACAAGGAGAAATAAGGGTAAAACAAAAGAAAGGGCATGGCTTGTCAAAAATTATCAAGTAATCCGTTGTGCTCAGGGGTTAAGTGTGGTTGGGAGAGAGAATTAAAATGTATGTTTTGATCAGATTTTGGAAGGCTATGAATGATCTGCTAAGGCATTTGAATATTATTCTGTATATACTGAGTAAATTGGAAGTTGTTTGTTATTATTTCCCTATGCCTTCGGGTTTGGTCTTTAACCAAAAAATGAAGGAAAGAGGTGTAGAGTTTCACATATCAGGTGTTTTGATGTATTTATTTTTTATTTCTTCCCAATAAAATATAATCTCAGTAAGTGGCTGAAGAATTATCTTTCTCTTTAAATATGTATCTCTGATTCTAATTGAAACTGAAAGTTAAATTTCACGTCATGTATTTTTCCCAGGGTTGCCTATAAATTTGGAAGGGTGCAGTGACATCAGTCAAAGGGGCCTGGTTTAACCTCTCTAAGAGTTCCAAAGAAAGTCACTTCTGTGTCTCATAGTTTCTTACCAGATCAAGTGTGATAATAATGTAAATGTATAGAACTTCCAGATATAAAATTATAATTACCATCATGATTACAAACACCAACAATAAGAGGAAGAATTATTAATTTCAGGAAATGTCCTGCCTCATTCCTCTTTCCTCAAACTCCAGAATTTTAGGCTACTTATTCACTACCCTCTATCACGTGGAACCCCCTGACACTTTAGCTCCCAGGGCTGGAACTTCCCTCCCTCTTACGAAAATAGACTTTGTCCATTTCTTATTATGACTGGGCTCTGTTTTGGGTGTGGGAGAAATAGGTATTTATGAGTTGATCAGGTAAGCCAACCTACTCAATTGTTTTGGCTGGTTTGTGCTACCATCCTAGGGTCCAGAAGGATTGATTAAGTGAAAACCAACCCATTTCCTGAAGGCTTCTGGGAGATAACTCTACTTTCTGGCAGCGATGGTAGCTGATGCCACGGCTCCTTTTGGCTGGGAGGGACGCATGTAGATCATTGCCTCTTCAAGCTCCGTCTGCAGTCTCGGGAATAGGGTTCCCAGGGCGTGGTAGGAGATAACTGATAACTCTTCCCAGCTTCCAATCTCCCACTTTTTTGCCAACATAAAAATATTATACTTATCCCACATACCTAAAGATGGGTGAGGCCATATGATTTATTTGGGCCAATTAAATGTCTAAAATAATTATGTTATCGTTTGATGTGGAATTTTGAAGAGGTTGGAATGCTCTGCTGGATTCCTTTTCCTTCTGCCCTGATTGGTGTCCAGCAATATTTCAGATGGAGCTAGTGCTTTGTGCTCCTGGCTCCTAGGAGGTGGAGTTGAGCTCAGGGATCCTCCACTGTGGTTAAAGCCACTGAGATTTGGGAGTTGTGTGCTACTGAGATTATTCCCCAAGTTTCAAAACTGCTCATCTAAGAAGGAACATGACTTCCCCAAGGTCAACCTAGTATGAAGCAAAGTACTCTAGAATCCTACGATCAGTTTTGGGATTTTCTCACTCTGCTCTTCTTCCAGACTTAAATTCTAACCTTTCCTTGGCAACGCTGCTCATCTAACCTGTCCTTTTGGAGCCATCCTAAGTTCAGCCTTTCTCAAGGCCAATGCCACTGTAGAAGGGCCTTCCTTGAATGCTACTAAATTTGCTCCCTTCAAGCCTAATTTTAACACACCATAGATGTGTTTGAAGAGTGCGGCATTCCAACACGAGTGGAGGACCCAAATACTATTTTTAAACCATGAATTTAGGACAATTTACTTGTGTGAGATGAAAGGAGAAGCAGGCAGTGCTGAAGGCATGTGTTAAAAGTACAACTGGCGACAGAGCTCAGGTCGTCCCCTGCCAAGCCCATTTATTTTCAGATCAGATAGCATGCAATTCCAATTATGCATATTTGTTGAAATTTATTCCAGAGAATAGAAAGATATGCATAATTCTTTTCGAATACTAAGGAATCTAGAAAAGAAAGAAATCAGTCAATCATTTCATCATAGCGGGGGGAGAAATTTGTGTTGCATTTATTGAAATGTTTGCTCACATATTTCTGGTTATGTTTGTTGAGAAGATGCTGTTTCTCGGTATTTTAGAGCAGAATTTCTTTATTATTAATCCTTAGTGTCACACTTTGTCATCAGCATCACAACTTTCCAAAACATTATTATTATTAGTTATTATTATTATATGTTGTTATCTTTTGAGGGAGTTAAATTTGCTGTATTGGCAGTCCCCTTATTACATGTAAGCATGTTATAAAGTCATAAAGTTATAAAGCTTTTATTTTCCTTACTCCCAGTCCTCATCGACTTCAGATAACAACCCCTGATCGTGTAGCTAGGTCTCTGACTGACCAAGAGGCGTCTTGGCATTGCTGAAAAGGGTATAGACTATGCCAATAAACTGATCATGTTTTGAAAATTATCTTTCTCAATTATTGGCTCTGTGACTTTGAGGAACTTATTCTGAGAACTGTTTCTTTCAGCTGTAAAATGGTGCAATGAATACCTACCCTGCAGGCCTTCATGAGAAAATGCATGTAAAATGCTTGACAAATTATAGATGACCAATGATTGGAAGCAATTAAAATTTCAGCTCCAGATTTGAATTTGCTCTCTGTTCTACTGCAATCATCAGGCCTAGCTGGTAGAATACTGGCTGCCTTGCAGAATATTCACACTTGTCAGCTACTCTTTCATTTTCCTCATACAGCAAGGCTGCATGACACCAAGGTCAAGAAGAGATAACACCTGGCTGGAGTCATGTTTCCTTGACATAGAGATGTTTTTATGTGCACCTGCACATGTGAATCACCGGGGATCAGCAATACTCGACCAAGTCTCCCTGTCTTATCTTCTTTTCCTAATTTTTTCCTCTGCATATTTTGGACACAGACTCCTTCCAAACTTTATAAATGACCTTTTACCATCCTTGCATTATATTATTTTTCTCTTGACTCAACATCAGCACACCTACTCACACATTGTATCTTATTGTTTCTTCTGCATGGGCCTTCTCAGATACCAATATAGAATCTCCAGAGTCAAATGCAACCTTAAGCTCCTACCTGATATTTACCTGCTGAAGTCAAGTTAGCTTCACATGCATTCTTTTTTTTTTTTTTACTAACTCTCCCCAGAAGCCCTTGTATACTGTATCTCAGCCACAGAGCCATGTCTAGTCCATCCTGCATTTGTTTGCTTACCGCTATCAATAGCAGTGCTGATACTGAGAAATACAAAATGTGGGCTAAAAGTCACAGGCACTCAACTGTCGATTATAAGCACATAAGTGTGTAAGCACAAGAAATGGACCCAGTGAATTAAATCATGGCCTCATTTATTTTTACTTTATATATTCCCACTCCTCATATGTTTACATCTTTCAACATAACTTACGTCCTATTTCCATCTGGAAACTGACCTAAATGGCATGTAGGTTCTGCAAGCTGAGCACATGTGTACACTTTTCCATCCAGGCTGAGAAGCCCAGGGAGTATTCACAGAGAGGCTGAGTTGTATCTCTCAGCAGCCTTAGGATTGCAGATCCCATTTAAATAAGCAATTTTTCCAAGGTTGAGATCCTGACCCTAGAGGGCTCATCAATATCCATAATGTCAAAAAAGACACTATGGAATGCCTAGCATATAGGCGTTGGATCTAGTTTCTGTTGAGAATCAGTGAAAATTCTCTGGCTTTGTGTTAAACTTTCATTCATTGATTGCTTCTCTTTTAGTCAAATCCAACTACTGAATTTATGTGCTTTAAAGCCATTAGATTAATTTCCATGCAAGCAGAGATTATGTTTAATGTGACATCAAACATTTGCAGGTAAATTTAAAAATGAAGAAGTCTAATTCTTGGATGTTTGAGAAGCATCCCGATGACTGGTGCTTTCACTATTTCTCTCCCATCCCCCAGAGTCATGGGAAGCCCCATATGGACTGTGGAGCTCCAGTAATTATGAGGATCCTAGTGACTATGTGTGTGTGTGTGTGTGTGTGTGCATGCGTGTGCGCACACGCGCATACATGCATGGTGGGGCAATGAACAAATATTTGTTAGATACATGGGTCTGATTTTACTGGTTTATAGAAGTGGAGAGATATGTTATAGCCATCCCATTGTACATGTATCCCCTATTTACTATGATCTGATGTGCATGTTTCATAATGGTTTATTAGGAACTCAAGTCTTGAATCTGAGGACTTTGATTTCTAAGCTTAGCTTTGGAATTTCCTAATTGCAAGACTTTCTTTTTTTTTTTTTTTTAGTATTATTTTGTTATGTTATGTTAGTCACCATACATTACATCATTAGTTTTTGATGTAGTGTTCCATGATTCATTGTTAATTGCAAGACTTTCAACAAAGCATTTACCTTCTCTGAGTTTCAGTTTTCTTATCTGTAAAATAGGGTAATAATATTCTACCTTTCCAGTCTGTTGAGAAATTCATGGCAGATTAATTTGTTGGGATTAAGGAAAATTCTTCTGTAAAATTAGCAATTATCCTCACAATTTCCTTTTGCAGATAAATGGATCCCACAGGCCATGACATTTGCTCATGCATAATATATTCTATTTGATTCAGTTAAATTCACATCCATTTGCTCAGCAATAACTAAATGTTTGGTCCTGGGCTATTTGTGATATATGGTTCCTACCTGAACCAGAGGGGAAGCTAAGATATATAGAATTAGCTGGAGTATAGTATACAAACCTAACATCTTAGAGCAATGCAATAAATAAATGTAGGCACATTGAAGAGTGAGCCATTATTTCCATCTGGATTATTTAAAGAATGGAGCAGAGGAAACCAAAGTCAGTGTTAAGTCACTGGAGGAATTTTGAAGGCTTGGATATAGGAGACACTCTCTAAGCGAAGGCCTCAAACCAAATATGTTCTAGTAAAAGCAAAATCAGATTGGGCTAAGGTCCAGGACACATCTGGGGAAAAGTGAGAGATATTCTGGGAAAGGTAGATTACAGCTAGATCACTGAAGGGCCTGACTGCAAAGACTAGAACTGTGGACATCATACGCCAGGAAATATTTAAGAGTTTAAGCAGGGAGCTGACAGAGTCTAAGCAGTGCTAGGATAAGCAAATTAGCTTATTAGTAGTCCATAGGAAAGACAGATGAGTCACTAGGATGCAGACAATGGGGTAATTTTTTCTCTTCCCATTGTTATAGTCAGTGGTCAAAACAACGTCATGTTATACAGTGTGAGAAAAAAGCCACAGGTGGAGAGCTGGGCTTTGTGGCCATAATAATATATTCCTTGTTACATTATTACTTCATGACACCTATCTCGTCCTTTGACATAAGATTTTGGTCTGTTTTATTTGTGTTTGTGTCCTGCCCACTAGTCTCTACCATTGTCCCTCTTCCTTTCTAAATTCAGCTCATCCCTTTGATGTCAGATAGAGACCCGCCATTTCTGTGAAGCCACTCTTTGCTCTTCCAGCTCTTGTTATTCTTCTGCTTCTTTGAATACATTCTTAATTTATAATCTAAGGCACATAAGTAAATAGCTTTGCTTATATGTTGCATGGTTAATTTATTGTATATTCATCTTGAATCTCTGATTTATCTCTCACACCTTTGTATATGTTGTTCTGTAATTTACACTTACTGTTTTGAGCGTGTCAGATACTTGGGGAATTGTGCAGAGAAATTATTTGATGGAATTATGGTAATCCTGTTACTGTAATATCACTTATTCTCCTTCTCCGGCACTTTGAAATCAATCTGCACAGATAGAAATTTCAATCTGAATAGAGACAAAGAGATATTCAACTTTCAAGTCTCTGATTTTGTAGGAGAAACAAAAGAGGGACCAGAAAATAAGGACAGATCAGGGAAAATACTTCAACCTCTGCTGATACTTGAAATCAAATCTTCAGATGCTGGAGAAAACTGGATCTATGAATGTGTGTTTAACCACTTATATTCTTACTTTTGGGGTATACAAGCATATGGATATTTCTTCTCAGGGACAGAGAAGAGAAAAAAGTTATTCCTTTACAAATTTCACCTTATATGAAAGGTGAAATTTATTTGTTGCTACATTTATGTTCATAACTTGAAAGATCTAAACAGAAATTCATCTGAGTTTATAATTGCTCCTGCCTGCTTCATGGCTTAGAGAATTAAGCTGATTTTAAAGGACATCTTACATCTTATAAACTATAGGAGAAGGAAAAATGGAAAACTTCCAGATGAAGTCAATTAGGTCTAAATTATCCAGATAATTTGTATAAAAACACACACTATAAAAAGTATTGATGAGGAAATAGAAGCTTGAAGAGATTATGTGACTGGTCTATGGTCATTCTTTAAAATATGAAAAAATAAAAACAAAACTATCAAATATGTTTAAATTCATGACATGATAGCTTCTTTCCACCTCATTTTGCACTTATTTTATATGGCATCATCACTCCAAGATTTAAGACATTTATTTTTTTTATTTTTTTTATTTTTTTTTTAAGATTTTATTTATTTGAGAGAGAGAGAGAATGAGAGAGAGCGAGTACATGAGAGGGGGGAGGGTCAGAGGGAGAAGCAGACTCCCTGCCGAGCAGGGAGCCCGATGTGGGACTCGATCCAGGGACTCCAGGATCATGACCTGAGCCAAAGGCAGTCGCTTAACCAACTGAGCCACCCAGGCACCCTTAAGACATTTAAAAGAATTCTGACGGGCACCTGGATGGCTCAGTCGATTATCTGCCTTTGGGGTCCTGGGATCAAGGCCCACATCAGGCTCTCTCAGGGTCCTGGGATCAAGCCCTGTATCAGGCTCCCTGCTCAGCGGGGAGTCTGCTTTTCCCTCTGCCCCTCACCCTACTCTCATGTTCTCTCTCTCTCTCTCAAATAAATAAATAAATAAATAAAATCTTTAAAAAAATAAAAGAATTTGAGCCTGTAAGTGGATCTAAGAGGAAATTTTATGGGGCATATACAGATGAAGGAAGTAAAAAAAATCCAACTTTCTTGTGATTTTCTCTATAAAAACAAGAAAATATACATTTTCTACATCACAAAATTTGGGATGATGATTGAGTACAACCATTTCTTGCATTGATGGTGGTGGGGTGGATACACAAACAAACCGGTGTATTAATAGGACTTTAATAGTAAAGGCGGCAAAATATTTTTCAAGTTTCTTTAATTTAATCTAAATTCTAAATTTATTTAAAATGTATTAGTTTTCTGAAGATAAAAAGCAAATTGAATATCTGAATTTAGTGATAATGTTCAAGCTCCAGATGTATTCAAAACACAAAATTTGACCAGGTCAACATGGGACTACTTAGATCAGTCTTTTACTCCAAAGTAGTGCATATGTTTTCTTGAGAAACTGACAATGAAAATCAAAAAGACCAAAGAGTAGAAGTAATTGAGTTGGAATTTTAAAAAGAATTTGAGGGGCTTCTGGCTGGCTCAGTCAGTAGAGCATGCAACTCTTGATCTCAGGGTTATGAGTTCGATCCCCATCTTGGGTGTAGAGATTACTAAAAAAAGCATTTGATACAGTGTGATATAAAAGAATAACATGTAAGTCTGGCAGATACGTGGCCTTGATGAAATAGTGAATTGGCTGGGATACAGAAGCCAGACTATGTCGGTAAGCAGCCCTCCTAATGCAATTAGCAAAAATTCTGTTGCTAGGGTCATTTACAATTGAGTTGATCAAAGTATTAGAAAATATTTTTCTGATAACAATCATCAAAGAGATGGAGTAGACATTCTAGGAGGTTTTTCTTTTCTCTACTTAGGACTCCAAATGGCTAAGAATCAAGTAAGAAGTTCACAGGTAGAATATTCAAGAGAATAATTTACAGCCTGTTAATATGAGACAGTGTGAGGGTAAGAGAAAAATAGTGTTGAACTGTCTCATGAAGCAGGTAATGACGCCATATTACTTGCTTTAAACTTAAGAAGACCGGGGTAATTCAGTAAATCTAATTCAGTAACTAAAAGTAAGTAAATAAAAAAATAAATAAATCTCTTCCTCCAAGTTTGTCTCAATTAAATATATAGAACCAGATTAAGCTCACAACAATTTATAATCTGCTTCATAATAAGAACTGTTGTCTTATTAGGCTTTGCATTTCTAGTCTCTAGCATAGTGTCAGACATGGAGTAGACATTAATGATTTAATGTTCATTCATTAATGAACTTATAATTGATATACCACACTGTAGAAACTATATAAACTGTATGAAACAATAGATGTGATGAAGACATGAGAGGGCTAAAAAAATGCACATAGATATGACAATAATGCTATTTACACTATAGTAAGGACTAAAAGCATTCGTTCAAATGAGCTTCGAAGGGGAGAAATTAACATCTGGCCAGGGAATTTGGAAAGTCTTCATGGAGGGCTGTGCTTGTGATGGACAGGACATTAATAGCTTGGGATAGAGAAGCTGTCTATAAAAAGAGACAAATGAGAACAGCAAAGAAGTAAATAGTATGTGTATGGACAAAACTAAGTGGTTGAATTTCATTAGCTTATAGATATGTTTAGAGAAATTAGAGGAGACAAAGTGACAGAAGAAACTTTGGAGTACAGTATTCTTGTGGCTTTTCTCCCTTCCCCCTCATGTGCTTTCAAAGATCACCTTTCAGATAAATTAATTGATTTCAGGAGAACTTAAATAAAATCATGTAGAAACACAATAATAAAATAAACATCTACATTTTTATCGTATCAGTTGTCAATGTTTTGTTACATTTCATCCAGATGTATTTATATTTGTATATGTATGATATAAAACACTATCTCTTGTAATTCCATTATTATTCCCAGATATAACCTAGATAGATAATTTCAGGGATAATCTCCCAATCTGATTTTAATTTTTACAATCATATATATGAGAATATAAATAATATATTGGATTTTCTTGTACATTTTGTAAAATATATATGCAATATTATGACAGCATGTATAATTTTTCATTTTGCTTTTTTTCATCCAACATTGTGTTTTTTAAATTGCATCATATGTATAGTTTTCCATTGTGTGAATATAGCATCATTTGTGTATCTGCTCCTTGCTATAGGTCATTCAATTTGTTTTCTTTTTTTCCTAAACTTTGTGTTGTTTCAAACAATGCTGCAATCAGTATTCTTGTAAACATCTTGCTGTCCTCAATTTAGAAGTTCCTCTAAAGCAATGGTTCTTAAACTCCAACATGAATCAGAATCACCTAGAGGACCTGATAAGACAGATTTCTGGCCCCACCCTTGGACTTAAGTAGAAAAAGAGTGGAACTCAGAATTTGCATTCTAACAAGTCCCTGTCAATGCTTATTCTGCTGACCTTGGGGGCAAAACTTTGAGAATGACTTCTCTAGAGAATAAAACTAGAAGGAGAATTTCTGCAATGTAGGATAAGTATATCTTCAGTATCACTAGATACTGCCAAAGTGCTCCTAAAATTGGCTCTTCCCTTATACACAACAATAGAGTATTAAAGAATTATGGTTTTCCTCATCTTGGCCAATTATTGATATTATCGATATTATTGTCAGTGCTTTGAGTGAAATTACAACATAACTGCTGTTTTTGTTTGTGTTTAGATGGTACTGGTGAAGATATATAATTTGCCATATATTTTGGGCTCATCGGTTTACCTCTTTAGTGAGTCTCTTATTCACATCCTTTGCTTATCTTTCCCATTAAATTTTCCTTCAATAATTTATGTGATTTTTTTATTAATATAGATATTAAGAGTGTTTTCTGTTATATATGTCGCAGATAACTTTGACCAGTTTCTATCTTATTTGTATCATTTCACATTTAATCTTGCTGCTTACTTGGTAGCTGGAATGTTTTCCCCATTTTACAGGTGATGACACATACGTCCATGTGTATGAGAGTATGGTCACAGGGCGGGCGTAAGGGCAGGGTCCAAGCCGAGTCTTGTCTTTTCTACCTTCTTAGACTTCTACCATGCCTTTCTAGCATATTTATTCTGTTCATCCGAGATCCCAATTAGTACACCTGGATTCTTCTGAATGTTCTCGAGTATGTGTCCGCATTTTGGCATTTTCCTTTGGATAGTTTCTGTGAAGGGTATCAAAATGGTACAGTATCAAAATGGTACAGGCTCAGCATAAATAATAAAACTCATATGCATAAGCTAGAAATCTCAAGCCTGCATTACACCATAAAGTAGGCAGCAGCGACATTTAAATGGGCAAAATGTATAAATTGAAATGTATATAAGGTTTAATTGTTCTACATTATGTTTGCTTAGCAGAATGGTTTGTTAGACATCCCTTAATTAAATTAAGGGAATGCATTCTCCAATACAAAAGTAGTTTTAGGCAATTGTTCAGAGACAGGCTGCCTTAAAATTTCTTTTTTGACGATTTTAGTTAAGGTAAAGACTCACTCTATGCTAATTACCTAATTATTTCACTTAATCCTCTCAAAATAATCCTGTATTTCTCATTAAAGTGTTTCATTAAATAAGTAATATAAATGTGGCTCAAAAATGTTAAGCAACCTGACTAATGCACAGAGCTAATAAGAGTGTGAAGCTGGGATTAAATCTTGGTCTCTTCCATTTTTTTTTTTTTTAAGCCTGAATTCTAGTAATACCAAAACTGCTTCGGAGAAGAGAACACTATTTTAGTTTCCAAAGAGAGAACTAGACTCCTTGAATTGAGGACATGCAAGTTCCATTGTTCTTTTCCTTGGTTGAATCACATCCTGAGCAATGAATTAACTGGAGGAGACGAAGCCTGTTGAGGAAAGAACTCAGCTGGTGAAGTTATAAACAAACCATATCATGGAGGGAAGAAGGAACTAGAGGTGTTCAGCTACAAGAGGAATTTTGTCTTAAATTCATTCCAAATCTTTGGAAGGCTGCAGTCTTGAAGGGAGGTTCATTTTATCTTGTGAAGTAATTAAACAAAGAAAAAGTTACAGAAATTATTTCAATATATGAAAGGATTTTTCTCTTCTAGAAAAGCTCTAGACACATATTCTATCCGTGGCTTTATTGCTTTGTTCCAGACAAGTATGGTAGGATGGGGTATTATACCAACTTCTCACAAGATCAAATGTAAACCATCAGAGAAGTTTTCTCTCTGACCAAAGGTTATTTAAAAACTTATTTTCAGCAAGAGATGGCTTTCGTCAAGGAAGTTACCACCAAAACACATGCAAAGAATATTGATGTAGACTATCTACATTTCCATTTTTTCTAGGTACACAGTCAAAATGGACCCAGGGATGATTACATTCTTACATGACTTGCTTTAATGCTTATTTCTATATTATCAGATTCTTAAAGAAGTCTATGCCAGTCCAAACTTCAGTGAAGTTTCATCACTTAGATCCCCTTTAAGAGCAAAATTCTTAACATGGAAATAAAACAAGGTAATAATCTCAAATACAGATTAGTGTGAATGACTTAAATAAGCAAAATATTAACTCTGGAGTGATAAACTGTCAATCTCAGATCTGCTCAGCTAAATTTGGATTCTGCCTTTGACTTTCTAATTTCCTTTTTAAAAAAAAATTAAGTATGATTAACATACAGTGTTAGTTTCGGGTGTACAATAAAATGATTCAACAATTATATACATTTCTCAGTGTTCATCAGGATAAGTGTACTCTTTTTTTTTTTTAAGATTTTATTTTATTTATTTGACAGAGAGATAGAGAGCACAAATAGGCAGAGCGGCAGGTGGAGGGAGAGGGAGAAGCAGACTCCCCTCTGAGCAGGGAGCCTGATGCAGGGCTCCATCCCAGGACCTTCTGGGATCACAACCTAAGCTGAAGGCAGATGCTTAACCGACTGAGCCACCCAGGCACCCCATGATAAGTGTACTCTTAATCCCCCTTATCTATTTCACCATCCCCTCACCCATCTCCCCTCTGGCAGCCATGAATTTGTTTTCTGTATTTAAGAGTCTGCTTTTTTGTCTCTTTTTTTTTTCTTTGTTTTGTGTCTTAAATTCTACATGAGTGAAATCATATGGTATTTGTCTTTTCTCTGACTGACTTACTTCACTTAGCATTATACCCTCTAGGTCCGTCCACATTGTTGTAGATGACAAGGCTTCATTCATTTTTTTATTTATTGTATATATATACCAATGCTCATTGATTTCTTGACCACCACCTATTCTTATCCTCCATGTTCTCTACCTATACTTAATCTCTGATTCCCCTGGCCAACCTCTCAACCCCTTCTATTTTTCAGTCTATTTCTGTCAACTGTAAGATTTATAAGTGGGGAGACTTCAGACATGTGCATGAAATCTGATTAATCTAATGAACCAAAGTATCCTCTTCTAATAGTTCTCAAATGTTAGCATACATAAAAATCAGGTGGATGGAGAGAGAATGTACAAATGCAGATTCTGTGGGCCCAGCCATCTAAAATTGACTTAGTAGATCCAGGATGGGGAACAGAAATTTGCATTTTATCACGTATTCCAGGTGAACCCGATGCAGGTGCCCCATACCAGTTGCCTTATCACTGAATTTGGTAATATAGTAATAACATCACTTTTGCTTATCTCAAGGGCTTTTGTGAGGCTTTAAATGAGATAGTATTTGGGCTGATGACTATGATGTTTATTATGATTATAATTATTAGAAATGCTACTCACATGCTTTGTCCCATGCACATTGCTTATTCCCTTTTAATTAGTCCAGCTTTCCTACCAGTAGCTGGATAATGTCAAGAAGTAGAACTTTAGAGATGCAAGTGATTGTGCAGATTCTGTACACCAAACCTTTCCATTCATTAATTCATCCATCTGCTCATTTGTTTACTCAGTTACTGTTCTGGAGGCAGGTGCAGCATTTACAGAAAAAAAACATGGAAAAGAGTTACCAACTTCTAGGTGAAGCCAAGAGAGGATTTTCTAAAGCAAACCTTTGATCTGGGTCTTGAATGAAAAGTGAAATCTTGGCAAACAATTAAATGTGGTATAAGCATAAGGAATGACTTGAACAAAAGGCATCTTAATAGAGAAATATTATCCTGTCATGCTGTTGGGTGGGTTTGAAATTTGTCCAGGAGGCAACAGAGAATCATTGGAAGCTTCTTCTATTCTTTTATTATTCACACACACACACACACACACACACACACACACACACACACTGTGTGATAATTATGCTCATGTGAAGAACTGAGTGGAATGTGGAGGTGAGGAGATGAGTTAGGAGTTTATTATAGTAGTCTAGGTAAAGAGTACAGGAACCTAAATTAGATCTGTAAGAGTAAAATAGAAGGAATGTGACTCAGGAAACACTAAATTAAAGTGAACATATTTGTGAATGATAGTCCCTAACAGGGGATAGAATCCAGAGCTTCCTCGTATCTGCTATACTTCATGGTGAGAACTGAGCCAAAGTCTGAGAAGATAGAGTAAGTTGGGGAAACTAGGGAAAGCCAAGAAAAATAGGTGGCAGTTAAGCTCTTGAGAGAAGGTACCATTTATCTAATGAGGGTAGTGCTGGGTCTGTGGCTAAGCTGGATTAGATTCTGAGGTACAAACCCAGGAAAATCAATTTACCAAAGCAAAACTAGAAAACAAAGAAGCATGGCCATAATGTGGATCTTTTGTCCCTAAATTATATACAATATTGTTTTCTTTCTTGTGCCTACTTTTTTAAAATGCAAATTGGTCATAGATCAGTAGATTTAAAATGGTACTCTTTCACATCTCCCTGTAGCAGGGGTTTTAAAAATAGTTGTTAAGGTGAAAAGAAATTGAAACAAAACAAAATGAAAAGGAACTCTTAGTTGATAAGGACACCAGATTATTCTTTAATTCTTTCCCTGTTATTCCACTTGTTTTTATATATTTTTAAAAATTTTATTTTATTTTATGTTAATCACCATACATTACATCATTAGTTTTTGATGTAGTGTTCTATGATTCATAGTTTGCATATAACACCCAGTGCTCCATTCAATACCTGCCCTTTTAAGTGTCAACCTGACTTGAATTATTTACATTCTGGGCTGGACCTGATGATGAATATGTTCTTGTTTGTCCAGGGAAGAAAGACCAATGGTCTTAGAGATAAGATAACCATCTACAGGTCCATAAAGATGTAAATACCAGGGGAAAATGCTGAATTACTTGTGATATAAAAGGGTTTAATTAACTCTCTGGGTAATGTGAGGAAACTGCAAAAAGGTAAATTGAAGGAACGGACAGGGAACTAATCCCTAAGGGTGAAACACTGTAGAGTCTGATGCAGAAACTTCCAGTGTATCATGGGAGCTCTGGCATTTTAACTACTTCATCCATTCCAGGTAGAGGCTGACAATATTTGTCAGAGAAAAATGGTGCCCTAAAAAAGGAAGGGACCAAGAAAAAGTTAAAATCCAATCATGTTGTGATCCTTGGAATCATCACATTCTTTTTCCATTACTTTTGGAAAAGGGAGACAAGATTGAGGTGATTAGGGCTACACATATCATTAGAGTAGAGGGTCCAACAAATGTCTAGAAAATTGAACTGAATAAAGCAGTGGGTATATTGTCAAAGCCATTGAAGGAACTTGGCCATTTGTGACTCTTCTCTATATCTCTGTATCTCTTTTTTTTTTTTTTTTTTTTTGGCAGTTTTTACCTTGAACTGTGCCTCCATCATTTCTACACACACACACACACACACACCCTACACATTTCTTTCTCTGGGATAGCACTGAGAGTTATTGTAAGCATAATGAGGAAAAATAAATGGGAAAGCTGTTTGCAAACAATACTTGGCACTATAGAGAAGCTTGCTAATAATTGAGGGTAATTAACTATTTCACAATAAAACCACATGCCTATAAGTTAGTAATTGCACTTTTTTTTTTTTTTACCCTCACCTAAATCCAATTAGGTGAATTTGCTAGCAGTTGCCATTGCAATCTTGGTATCTATGGTAACCCTTGAGAAGGGAAAAAAAGGGGGGGTAGGCGTTGTGTTGTTCTGTCTTCATATTTAAGTAGTTCTTGGAATGTGTATGTTTTAAGCTATAAGAACTACGATAAGTCACAGAGTGTTTTTGTTTAGCAGAGAACCATGTCTCTTAGGGATAAAGTATCATGTTGAAAGCAAGCGCTACTGGAATTAGTGGTACCAAAGGGAGAGGTGATACGATGCGCTGCAGATGCCATGATGCCCTGCTTTCTGATATATGGGGTGAATGAGACAGAAGGAAGGTGGGCTCAGACATCTCTCCAAACATTCAATGAACTCTGCCCCATGGAGTTTGAATAGCCTTCATTTCTTCAGTGCTCAGTTGGATGTTTTCCCTGTCTCATAAAGGGTGGTAGAGAGGGCTTCCATGTATTCAGCCATTTCTTTCCATTGTTTAGAATAAAGGAGAACATGTTTCTGATGTCCCTATCTGTTCACTCTGATCACAGTTTCCATTCACACCAGAGTAGCTGAGTCTGTTACAAGGTGACAGCAAGAAGAAACTTTGGAGATCTGATTTGGATTTTAATGTGGCTACTGAGTAAAGTGTGAATGGTAGTGTGTAAGATGTGAGCCCCAGAGAGGGAAAACAGCTATCCCACGATTTATGGAACTAGCCCATGGGAAAGCTCTTTCGGGTGGTCCTCATATTGCCCCACTCCAACAACCTTATAATGAGAGAGGATATAAATATATGTCATGGAAGCCCTTGCAGGAGCAAAATAACATCCTCTTGAATAAATTGTTTTCCTCACAGTTCAGCAGGAACATGCTTGGATTCATATCTGATTAAAATTTCTGGTTCAATTGCATTTTAATTCTCTAACAATTATTTGGAATTCAATTTTATCCTGAACTGCATCATTTAATTTTCCACCTGCAAATTACTTTGTAGTCCCCAGAGATAATGCTAACTAAGCAGAGGACATCATTACAGTGTTCTTATTACTTGATAGCTACAGGTACTAATGAATAACCTCAAGCATGGCGGTATTTATTTTTCCGTGAGGCCAGATGTCAGTAGTTCTCCAATGGTCTGACTAATGTCAGAAGTTCCCCCTCAATGATGTAGGAGAGAGGGGAGCATATGTTCTGGTTTTCTGTCTAGATTGAAATATTCTTGGAAGGATCATCTCTTATGTACTTATAATTCTTCAATGCCTAGTATTAATAACTCATTTATTGAATCATAACTCTGTGTTAGGGACTTTGCAAACATTGCTAATCCCCATACCAATGCTACAGAGAGGATATTAGCCATCTATCTTCCCCCTTTTTTATTACAGATAAAGTTACTAATGAACATAACAGTTAAATAATTTATTCAAAATCTCACAGCTAAGGTGGGGCAGAGGAGAATAAAAACTACTGGAGTCAATGAGTCCAGGTCTTCCAATGTTTTCCCATTATATCACACACAGAGTATCTCATTCCACATAGTACGATTTCAACATTTGTGCAATGTGTAGTGTACTATATGAGAGCTAGGGCTTAGGGGCATGGAGGGGCTCTATAAGGAAACAGATGTCATGATCAATTCCAGAAAGAATTTTGCAATAGTAATACCACATTGCATTCTTCAACATTTCCAATGCATTCTTTGAATTCACAGTAATTTCTTTTTTTACTTTATGTTAATAAATGTTGTTATCTGTGTTTTTACATAAAATGGTGCTGAGGCACAGAAAAAAAAAATAATAATAACATGGGATCCATGACTGCCAGCCCTGAAAAGGAGACTTCAGGGATTATTAGGTACAGGTATATCATTTCACAGGTAATAAAAATGGAGAACATTTGCTAATTGTCTCCACTGTGCCCACTACTGTGTTAAGCATGATAAAAGTTTTATTACATCTAATCCTTACCTGACCCCTGTGAGGTTAAGGATCCAGGAGGTTACAGAGGTTAAGCATCTTACCCAAGATTCCTAACTAGTTAGAGGCAGAGTAAGTATGAGGATTTCTCATGAGGCTTGGATTCAAACCTCCCAAAATTTGAGTTTTTCCCTGGATACATAGTTACCACACAAGATACGGCCACTTCACTCATTCTTGTGGCCCCATGGTTGAGAATGATAAAGATAAAAACCAAAAAGCTCTCCTATAACCTCAGCTACATTCTCACAGCCTTTAGGTCACATGGAAAGCTTTCTCCTACAGACTAAGTAGCCAAAGAATAATCTCAAGTCACATGTCCAAATATTTTGGGTATCAAGGATGATTTGCTTGTGAAAGTAGGGGGCTTCACTGCCTTCTACATGGTTGCAGTGATGGAAATATACCTTACGGCAATCCGCAGCACAGAAGTCACCCTCCTCTGAAATCTTTTTCCCAGAACCAGTGAACCAAATTTGAAAACATGATTTTCAAAATGACATTTCCCTGCTTAAAGCCATTCTATGTCTCTCCATCTCATTACAATGCAATCCAATCTCCTTCCTGTAATGTGAACATCTGCTACGGTTTCAGTGATTTTTTTTTTTTTTTTTGTCTCTTGCTGGAATTTACCTCAGCCCACATGATTGGAGCAGGGCGGACTTTATGCCCGGTACTGTTTGAATCATGTGAGCTCCATCAGCACACACCAGCTTCATAGCCTCAATACATGTTTATGGACATGCATGTGACCAAAGCTTGACCAATGAGAATCTTCACAGGGGAGAATGGAAAGAGGATCAATTTCTCTTCTGAGGATGCGCAGGAGAAGAAAGAGGAGAATAGCTGATGGCTATCTTTCCCAGGACATATGAATGGAGAATGTGGTTGAGAAGAAAGGAAACAGTAAAGTTCACCTGAGAGAGAGACACAGAGAGAGAGAGAAAGAGAGAGACAGAGAGAGACAGAGAGAGAGTGTCTCCTGACCGCTTGCTTTCATTCCTACCTCATGCTATACTTTTAAGCCAGTCCCACATTGGAATTTGCAGCGATTTAAGTTAATACATTCCCTTTTATCACTTTGCTTAGTTTAAGTTGGACTTCTAACACTTGAATCTACAAGAGTTCCATCTCGCCCGCATGGACTGTACGTTCCTCCTTGATCTTGATGCTGCCTACTTGTCAGTCTTCCTCGACGTCACTCTCCTATTTGCTTACTGCACTTGAACCATACTGACCTTTCATTTCCTATGTGTCAGCGGCTTTCCCAACTTTACATATGCAGTCCCTCTGCCTGGAACTCCCTCTCCCTGATGCTTTACATGGTCGGCCCCTTTCAATATTTAGGTCTCCGATCAAATTTTACCTACTCACATGTTCCCTGACCTCTCTCTAAATAGACCCATCCCACATATTGTCAACTATAGGTTTTCTGTCTGTTACTTTGGTACACATTCCTAATTTTAGTTTCATATACATTATTTGTGCATCTGAGTTTGCCTTGCTTCCTCATCCCTAAAAGCCTGTGTACTCTATGATACTTAGAACCACACGTGATTTATTCACTACTTTGTCAGAACATAACACAGTCTCTGGTGCATGGTAGTCGTTCAATTTTGAATGGATGAATAAAAAAAATTATCCTCCTAAACATAGGCTGAAACTATCTGAAGGAAATTAAAGATAGAGATGGAGATAGAGACAGAAAATGTCGAAGTTTTCCTATAAGCAAATCAGATAGCAATCATAAGACTTCAAGAAAAATTAAAAAAATAAAACTTCACACATGATTATTTAATTTTAAGATGTATTTATTTATTTGAGAGAGAGAGAGAGCAAGAGCAGGGGGGAGAGGCAGAGGAAGAGCCTACAGCGCTTTTTCCTCAGAACTATTGCACGTGAGCATCTTTTCCAATCATTTTAGCAACGACGTAGGCCTTGCCCTTAAGTAGCACCCTATTCTTACAGACCTCCTCAAAGTAGGTGAATGATTTTTCCTTCTGTGGAAGTTTCCACAATGCTGAGCATATCCACCTTTAACTATTTGGGGGGACCATTAACTGATTTATTGGCCTTGCAATAAACCTAGTCATGCCAACTAAGTTTAAGCAGTTTATAATAAAATCCAGGAAAAATCTCTAAGCCCGTATTAGAATGTTTAGTCTTATCCATAAAAAGAAATATTGGTAAAATCATCATATCAAATAAATTTCAAATCAATTAAATTTCTTTCTTGTAAGGACCTGATCAGAGACCGTAAAAGGAGACAAAAACAATTCTCCACAGAGTTCAGATGCATTACAATGCCAGTGTTGGGGGGGCGTGATTGAAAAGACGTGACCTGCAATTGGCCCCTGAGCTGAACCCAGGCACTCAGAGGCTCCTCACCCCTCCCTGTGGAAACACCTCCCCACCCTTCCCCTGTGAGAACCCTCAGACTATGGGTTTTGCTTGCCTTTCCTGCTCCCAGAGCCTGCTGCAAGGACACATCTGTGAGATGGTGATGTGATATTGAAAACGCCTGCATGGTATACACACCTGAACCCACTTAGGGCCTCTTGAAACGCTTTTAAGTTTTAGAGGATGGGTCCGTGGGTCCATTTGTCTTGCTGCCACAGAAGACGAGCTTTGTAAGTAAGTTCCCTCTTCTGTCATTAGAATTGCCATCTGCCAACCTGGAGTGCCTGCCTCTTTGGTCTCTCCCTGCCCTCTACATTGGGAGCCGGTTTCAGATGACACCAGGAAAGCTCCCAGAGGGTTGTGAACCTACAGCCAGGAGAGGAGTTTATAGATCAAGGTCTAGTCAACTGTGATTATTTATGGTGCTAGAGTTTTATGTTATACACCCCTATCACGTCTCAAATCCAGTGACTTCTCTTCTGGTATGAGACATAATTGACAATGCTCAATTTTGAGAGAGACAGACTAAAAAAAATTGCAAAAAACAAAACCCACCATGGTTGGAGATTAAGGAGGACCTGCCAACAACCACAATACTAAAATAATCATCCTTTAATCAGTAAGAATGATTTTACTTGGGGATCTATTATTCAATAGTCACTGTTCAGAATAAGAGTTTTATTGGGGCAGAAGGAAAAAAAACTAAGCAATAAACAGACTGTAAGAAACACTGTGGTCTGATTAGTGCCGTTTTGTGAGAAAATCATGACAAAGAGCAATCTTTGAGAAATTTCCTCCCATGGCTTATAAAAGCATTTGCTTCTGATTGACTTATTTTTATATACACAATATTGAAGGATGAATTATTTATTGAATATAAGAGGCAAAAAGACTAATGAGCAGTTTCTGGGTACCTTATTAAAAAGACAACTCCATAAACTATTCCTGCTGCAACAGGGAACGTGGGCCTTCCTGGGAAAGAAATGCCCACTAACTTCTGTGTGAACTTGGAATTCCACTCATTTCTGGAGTTTTACATCAGAAAAGAAAGGGAGTTCATCCTTGCCAAGTGTCTATATGACCTTTTTTGACCTATGTCTTCCATAGTCAGAGTGGGTGACTTAGCTGAATAAAGATCTTATGTCCCAAAAATGGTCTAATTGCATTGAACAAGAGATGACCATTTAAACCACATTTGGTGACCAGCTTCTTCTGCTCAGGGCTCACCAGAAGAAACGTAATATACACTGCCCCCACCACTCTGTGTGTCAGTGGATTCCTGATCCTTCCTGCTATCATCCGTCACCTGATACCCTCTTCTGATGCTGCTTTCATTCTCTTCAATTATTATAGAAATAGAATTCTAGAACTTAAAATAAAATCTCACTACCATTGCTACTGTTTCCCCCTCCTTCTCATAAATCATAGAATAACAACTGTATATTTGGAAGAAAAATTTTAGGTATGCAGTCAACTGATAATGTCTTCATTACTTCTCCTTGGAAAGAAAATAAAGAGAGAATATTTTTACAGGAAACCAGAGAATCCAAAACAGACTTTTAGGATTGATGGAAGAGTCATTGTGCACATCCAAGAGAGATTTTAATAAAGGGGAAAGAAGGAAAGATGTCTGAAAGTCCCAAGGAGAGTTTAGGGAATGAACACTACCTTTGGAGGAATTAGGCATTTTATTATAAAAGAGGCACAGATGAGCAGAGATATTAAATCTCCTTGATTTTGATTGGATGCGTGCATATTTAGAATATTAAGCTTCTGTGAGATGGTGAAAAAGGCTAACCGTTGTGTAATTGTTAGAGTGAAGTGATCAGAACATGTTTGTTACCGCCTGCCCTCGCTGAGTGGGACGGCCCCGGACGCGGAAACCATTCTCTGCACGTGTCCCACTCGGCTACAGAGCTGGAGATCAGGGAGTAAAGGAATAGGGTAAGGGACCGAGCCCGAGCTTTTGTGCGAGTTTTAGTACAGCTGCAGGTCTGGGCAATTCTAAACCGGTCCTCAAAAATGAAAGCCTTCTCTTTTGTGTCTGCAGTCTGCTGGGGGAAGCTGTGCGGGGAGAGAGGGTTCAGAGGTGGGGCAGCAGCGTGTCCTCAAGTGAAGAGCTACTGCAACGAAGGTAAGAAAACAAGATTCACTCCATAGCTGCATGATCTCGCAAACGATTTAAACTTGCCTAGCCCTGGGATCACATCTGTAGGTAATGATAACTGCGTTTTATTCACACCAGACTTAATTAACTTGAAGTCAGGTGGGTAGCAATAACTAGCACTTCTCTGGTTTGTGCCTGTTGTCTACTGAGGGAATTCCTGCTTGCCGCCTGTCCACCAGTCTTTTCATCATTTGAGAGGGGCTTTTTTGTAGAAGCCGCACATGTGTATCCATTCTCTCTCTCTCTCTCTCTTTTTTTTTTTTTTTTTTTTTGCCTCTCCCTATTCCGCATCTATCATGCTTCCCATGAAGCCATGAAAAATGGGAGCTACTGGTTTCTCCTCTTACAGATGTCCACATACATGAAAAGGATGCTTACCCACTTGTACCTCTGAAGCCGTTACAAATCTTTTCTCACAGACTGAACAGCTGTATTGCTGGATTTTACTAAATTCCCTGAGGGTGTGTGTGTGTGTGTGTGTGTGTGTGAGAGAGAGAGAGAGAGAGAGAGAGAGAGAGAGAGAGAGCATCTGTGGAAGCATGGTAGGATGAGGTGGTCTCTACCCTCTCTCTGCAATCTATTTTAAAAAACAGACCACACCTGGAATAATTTACCAACAAGAGCCTTGCAGAAAAATATAAGCCAGTTGCAAATGACTATTTGGAGTCAAAACCCTGCTGGAGGTAAGTCATAGCCCGGCTGGTGAAAGGAATTGAGCACATTACCTGCAAAAAGTCAGACAAGAGGAAATAGAAACTACAGACTGTGGCTAAGGAAATACGAGATACTGTGTTTGGATACTGAGTAGAATCTTGCTTTGCTTTATGATCTGACCTGCACAACCCCCCCAGAATTGAAAGGTCTTCATGGACTGGAAATTGGAGTTAAAGGAATTTGAAAGATTATGAACACTAAGGGGTGATGAGAGAGAAATTTCAATATGTACCTGCGCCATGACATCAACACCGCAGGGGGCCGTAGAACAGAAAGCTGTTAACAGGCTGAGGGAAGGCCAGAGAATGTGTAGGCTGAAGGGAAGAGAAAACAGGAAAGACTGAAAAAAGTGAGTCGCAAACTAATGAAGGAGATCCTGGGCGAAAATGTACTGTGAATAGTAGCCAATATTCAGATGACCACAGAGAAAGCAACCCTGCTAAGAAGGGGATACATACATTCACATTTCTTTTGAGAGAAAAATGACTTTAACGGAATACGATAGCACATCATATGCTTCTGAGTGGGGAAAATGGGAATGTTGAAGAAAGGATCAGCCAAACCCCAGAGCAATTGGAGAAATAATTGTTACCCAAGTCAGCTGAAGAAATCTCCGTGATACCAGATTAGTAAAAGGTCTCTTAGAGAAGTCTCATAGGGAGTGCTATAAGTACAAAACAAAGTGATGAATTTGTGCAGTGGACAATCCCCAACCTAACCAGCTGAAAAACATTAATACAAGTCAGTTTGTGGTACCTCTATGTATTCATAAATGGCTTAAGGGCATTTTTGAAATGCCAACATAATAACAGTGTAATTGTGAAGATAATTGAGATCACATAAAAACGAAAGTTTCTGAAAGTTGTATACATTATTATTAACATAAATATTATTGTGATATCGATGAATGGGATTTTAAAAATAGAAACCAATTACTGTATGAAGCCAAACTATTATAAAAATAAGTTGTTTACCAAGGAAAATGGTGGAGAGAGGTGTCTACAGCAGACAAAAATGCTCTATTCTTACCAACCCATTTCACTGCCTTCCTGAGCACATGGGGAAATTCCATTTCCCACTCCCACTCAGTTACACTGATGTATAACTCATTCTGGCCAATGGATTGTGGAGAGCAATGATATAAGTCACTTCTAGGTCTTTAGCTGTAAAACTTCTCTTGGGTGCTTTCACTTCTTTCATGCTGGAGGCAAAGAACTGTGGATGGCAGTCCTCTCTCTGCGAGAGGAAGTAGGAATCCATGAAACAGCACATGGAGGATAATGGCCCTGGAGAACACATCCATGTTGGATATTACAAGCTGGATATAAACCTTTGTTATGCTGGGTAACTCTGACTGGAGATTTATGTATTATCACTGAACACTATCCTACTTGGAATAACATATCACTAATTACATACACTTTCCAAGACTTAGAATTATCTTTTGTCCCAGGAGACACTTGCAGTTTTCTTTTTTTCTGACAATGGAAAATGCCTTTGGTGACACAAAGTTTAAAATGTCAACTCTACCCAAGAGTTGTATAATTAACTTTGTCTCTTTCTCTCACTCTGATACCATCCCCTTGGCATATTCACGTGGCAATGTGGAAACAAGCTCAAAGTGACATACTTCTTTTTTTTTTTTTTTTTTTTAAAGATTTTATTTATTTATTTGACAGAGAGAGACAGCGAGAGAGGGAACACAAGCAGGGGGGTGGAAGAGGGAGAAGCAGGCTTCCCGCTGAACAGGGAGCCCGATGCGGGGCTCGATCCCAGGACGCCGGGATCATGACCTGAGCCGAAGGCAGACGCTTAACGACTGAGCCACCCAGGTGCCCCTAAAGTGACATACTTCTAATGTGGTTTGTGTAGCACAGACTATATTGTAATTTTATCTACTTTTATTCTGAACAAACATCTTCAATGAATGGAATCTAATATGTGCTTAGACATTTTTAGTAGCTGCTGCTACCTTTTTTCCATTTGACTCCTGTAATATTGTGAATTATAAATATATATTTGGTCTTCAATTCCTTTCCTGGCAAGTGGCTCTTAAAACCCTTGGAAACTCCTGTGATGAGAGCCATAAAGGTGTCCTTTGTTAGGTTAATAAGGTTACTTTTGAAAAGCACCTTAGGATGGGGGCTGGTTGCAATGGAGCCAACCATGTGATTAGAGGATTGGAGATTTCAGTACTACTCTGAACTTTTGGGAAGATAGAGGGGCTGGGTTTTGAATTTGATCACCAATGGCCCATGCCTGTGTCATGCCTGAGGAATGAAGCCTCCTCATAAACCCAAAAGGACAGTGTTTGGAAAGCTTCTGGGTTGGTGATAATGTGGTGATCTGGGGAGAGTGGTGCTCTTTTGGAGAGGGTATGGGAGCCTCTTACCCCTTTCCCATACCTTGCCCTATGCATCTCTTCCATCTGGCTGTTCTGAATTACAACTTTTTGTAATAAACCAATAATCTAGTAATTAAAATACTTCCCTGAGTTCTGCTCACTAGCAAATTAAACACAAAATGGGGTTTTAGGAACCTTGGATCTATAGCCAGTTGGTGAGAAGCACAAGTGATGACCTGGACTTGCAATTTTCTTTCTTTCTTTCTTTCTTTCTTTTTTTTTTTTTTTTAGATTTTATTTATTTATTTGACAGAGAGAGAGAGAGAGTACAAGCAGGGAGAGAAGTAGAGGGAGAGGGAGAAGCAGACTCTCCGTTTAGCAGGGAGCAGGATGTGGGGCTTGATCCTAGGACCCAGGGATCATGACCTGAGTTGAAGGCAGATGGTTAACCAACTGAGCCACCCAGGTGCCCCTGGACTTGAAATTTTCTTAAGTGTCTGTGTGGGAGTCAGTCTTGTAGGACTGAGCCCTTAGGCCTATGGCATCTGATGCTATCTCCTGGCAAACTGTGACAGAATTGAGTTACATTATGGGATAACAGCTAGGGTCTGAGAATTGCTTGATGTGGGGGGAAAAAACCCATACATTATAAATGGGTGCAAAATTTTAACTCAGATACATTTGTAGTCCTAGCATATTATTTATATTAATTGTAGTTAAGACAGATTTTTCATAATTATCTTTCAGTATGTATTTTTACTCATTTCTTTTGAAGTCAATATAGGTTGACTTTTTTAAAGACTTCATTTTTAGAGAAGTTTCAGGTTTGCAGGACAATTCAGCAGAAAGTGCCTCTTTCCTAAGTAACTCTCTACCCCCACTTGTACAGCCTCGGCCGCTAGCAACATCCTGCACCAGAGTGACACATTTGTTGCAATCAATGAACCTATGCTGAACAGTATTATCATCCAAATCTGTAGTTTATGGTAGGGTTCAATCTTGGTGTTGTACATTCTGTGGATTTTGAGAAATGTATAATGAGGTGTATCCATCATGATAGTACCATATATAGCGGTTTCACTGACCTAAAAATCTTTTGTGGGCTATCATTCATCCCTCCCTCTCTACATCTTATCACCCGCTGATTTTTTACTGTCTTCATGGTTTCACCTTTTCCAGAATGTCATATAATTGGAATCATATAGTATGCATTCTTATTTCATTTAATATTATGCATTTAAGATTCCTCTATGTCTTTTCATAGTTTGATATCTCATTTCTTTATAGCACTGAATAATAATCCATTGTCTGGATGTACCACAGTTGATATATCCATTCACCTACCAAAAGATGTCTTGGTTGTTTACACATTTTGGCAATTATCAATAGAGGTACTATAAACATCACATGTAGGTTTTTGTGTTGACATGAATTTTTAACTAATTTGGGGAAATACCGAGGAGTATGATTGTTACAGTATATGGTGAGAATATGTTTGATTTTGTTAAGAAACTGCTAAATTGTCTTCCAAAGTGGCTGTACCATTTTGCATTCCCATTAGGAATGAAAGAGTTCCTCTTGCTTCATGTATTTGCTAACATTTGATTTCTGTGTTTTGGATTTTGACCATTCTAATTGATGTGTAGGGTACCTCCTTGTTTTAATTTGCAATTCCCTAGTAACATATGATGTTGGGGATCTCTTCCAATATTCGTATCTTCTTTGGTAAGATTTCTGTTCAGATCTCTTGTTTCTTAAAGGATTATTTTCTTATTCTTGAGTTTAAAGAATTCCTCATGCATTTTAGGTAACAGTCCTTTTATCAGATGTCTCATGTAAGTATTTTCTCTTAGTTTGTTGCTTGTCTTCTGATTCTCTTGACAATGTCTTTTGCAGAATGGAAGTTTTTATTTCATGAATTTCAATTTATCAATTACCTTTTAAGTGCATAATTTCTTTAATGTATCTAAAAGTCATTGTCAAACCCAATGACGTCTAGGTTTTCTCCTATGTTATTTGCTAGGAATTTTATAGTATTGTGCTTTACATTTAGGTCTGTGATATACTTTGAGTTAATATTTTTCTGTGTCTAGGTTCTTTTTTTTCCCCCACATGTGGATGTCCAGTTGTTCCAGGACCATTTATTGAAAGAACTATCTTGTCTCCATTGTATTTTCTTTCTGTATTTGTCAAAGATCAGCTGACCTTATTTGTGTGTGCCTACTCTGGGCTCTCTACTCTGTTACATCAATCTCTTTTTCTATCCTTTAGGTTAGTCCAGGTTTTGAACATTGCTGCTGATTTCTATTATAGATAAGAAAGGGCTTTAAATTTTGTAAGAGGAGAGTAGGCTGATTTTTAAGTCTTCCAAGACTTATTATCTTTTGAAAGCCATCCCAGTTTTCCACCCTTGGCAACTTCATTCAAATAGTATGCACACACTAGCATACAGGACAAGGTAATCCAATTTATTTCACCCAGTCTTCTAGTGAATAAATATATAGTTGATTGCTCTTACCAATATATATAGAAGTCTTTAAATCTAGAACTGAATCATAGAAAAGAGTAATATTTTACTTAAATATTATGGTTAATAAAAAATTAAGTATGAAGTGGAGATTGACCAAAATGCCAATTTGCCAATTTCTTGAGTGTTAGAGCATTTTTTTATTATCCAAATTGAAATACAACCATTTTAACCTTTCCTTTCAAATCTATTTTTAATTTAATCACTGAATGTGCTCAGAAATTGCTAATATTTTCTCCCACATTCAACACACTTTCAATTGTTTGCAGAACTTGATTATTGCTATTTCATAAAATATTTATTTTAACATATAGGAGTGGATCAATTTTAAATATACTTAAAATTGATTAGATTTGTTTTCATTGAAATAGTATTTAAGAAAGGCTTTTTATTTTACCTTTTTAATCTAGAAAGAAACAGAAAAAAGTTTCCTTATAAGGTGCTTTTTGACCTAGTTAATTCATTAATTTGAATAATTTAGATAGTGTTTTCTTCATTGTGAGTCCAATACTAGGTATGAATCCAGGTGTAAAATCACCTCTGATAATTATACTCTTGGATAAATGAGACTGAATTGCTATGATTATGAGGAGATTCTTCTGCTTTCCCTTCTAAGGGCAATCAAGTAGCTGGAGAAGTAGATTCTTCAGCCTCTTAGATGTAATGCTTTTTGAATACTTGGCTGAAATACAGTTATTGCTAACAGAAATGATTTATAAATCTAAATGTAACATACTTCAATATTAGTTTTAGACATAAATTTCAAGAAATTCCAATGTATTATTTTTGTTTATATAAGTTGATTATATATCTTTGGTGTATCATTATAAAAATATATCAGTGTTTCTTTACAAACCCTTTAGCACCTGATAAACACGGAAAACAAAAATTACATTACAAAGAAAGTAACTTCTATATTCCAGATTAGAACTGGGAAAGAACTTAGAAATCAATCAGTATTACAATTTTCATTTTCTAGATTAGAAAACCAGGAATCAGAGAAGAAAAGGCAAAGTCACAGGCAACAGGCAGAGCAAGATTGCAAGTCCAGAGAGGTGGGAAACTCAAGAGATAAGTTCCCAAATTGTTCCAATTCTTTGCTTGGAGAAATAACTGACTACAGCATAATGAGCTAGAATCTAATCAGAACCCAGCAGATCTGCTGAGAGGAGGAGGCGGAGACGTATGGGAAGGGAGGCTGAAGCAAGTCGGTATCTACAATGCAGTAGAGAGGGGGAATTGAGGAAGGAAGGTAATTTCCAGAAACCTGTTTGGGTCTCAGGTGAGTCTTCAGCTGAGGATGAGGCAGCACATGCACAGAATAAGGCTACTTGAGGGTCCCCAAGAATAGGGGTCATGTAGCTGAGAACAGAACAGAGATACCAAGAGGTCTAGTGATGGTGGGGGGCATTATATTTTCAAAGAGAGGCAGAAATGCCTAGACTACATTCTCCAATATCCTGCTGAGACTTCAGAAAATTCTCCTGAAAGAAGCAACCACACCCTAAAATAGGACCTATTCTAGATCCACTCTAAATCAAATCCTTACAAGATAGGCAAGAAAGACAGACTTTGAATACCATCTAGTTAGAGGGGTTTGAGAAACATTTTAGGTTTTCCAGAGACCTGCCCTAACAATGCATGAAAGCAAGTCTACAGTAGGATAGGGTAGTCACTCAGTAATTTTACTGCCTACTACAAAAATCAGCAGTCTTCAGAGAAAGATAACAGAATCCAAAATTTTTACAACATACTATCTACATTGTCCAGGATGCAACAAAGAATTTGCTAGATAAGCAAAAAACTGGAAACTCATACCCATAGTTCAGGAAAAAAGGCACTTAATAAAAACTGACATTGAAATAATCTGGATACTAGATTTAGCAAACATGTTAAAAAAGCTATTATAAAATATACTCACATAATTAAAGAAAAATATGATTTTAATGAAGAAACAGGAAACAACAGAGGAAATAAAATTATAAATAAGGAAAATGGATGTTTTATAACTGGAATTTGCTCTAACGAAAATAATAATAAACTTAAGTGGACATAATAACAGAAATTTTATGATCTACTATAAAGTTACAGACATTTAAAAATAGTCATATTCATATAAAAATATATATATAAGTCAATGGAACAAAATAACAATCCAGAAATAATTCACATGTATATGTTCAATTGTTTTTTTAATCATGGCAATATGGTAATTCAATGGGAGAAATGATACATTCTTTTAAAAGACATGGGACTGGCATAACTGAATATATTAAAAATGTGAATATTGAATCTTATCACATACCATAAACAAAAATTATTTCAAAATGGGTATTAGACCTAAATATAAAAGTTGAAATATAAGAATACTGGTAGAAAAAATAAGCACAAAAAAGTTGGTAAGTTGAAATTCACCAAAATAAAAAAAGTCTTCTCTTTAAAATGAATTATCATGGGGGCACCTAGGTGGATCAGTCATTAAGCATTTGCCTTCAGCTCAGGTCAGGATCCCAGGTCCTGGGATGGAGCCCCACGTCAGGTTCCCTGCTCCACGGGAAGCCTGCTTCTCCCTCTCCCACTCCCCCTACTTGTGTTCTCTCTTTTGCTGTGTCTCTCACTGTCAAATAAATAAAATCTTAAAAAATAAAATAAAATGAATTATGAACATAAAATCAAGTTACAGGTTGGAAGAAAATATTCACAATATATATATCTGTTAAAATATTTGCATCCTGAGCGCATATATATATATACATATACCTTTAGAACTCAATAAAAGAAGCAACTGATTTAAAAATGGGCTGATGAATGGATAAAGAAGAGTAATATATTATTACTCAGCCATCAAAAAGCATGCAATCTTGCCATCTGCAATGACGTGGATGGAACTAGAGTGTATTATGCTAAGTGAAATAAGTCAGGCAGAGAAAGACAAATACCATATGATTTCACTCATATGTGGAATTTAAGAAACAAAACAGATGAACATAAGGGAAGGGAAGGAAAAATACAGTAAGACAAAAACAGAGGGAAGCAAACTATAAGAAACTCTGAACTATGGGGAACAAACTGAGGGTTGCTGGAGGGGAGGGAGGTGGGGGGAGTGGGGTAATTGGGTGATGGGCATTAAGGAGGGCACTTGATGTAATGAGCACTGGATGTTATATGCAACTATGAATCACTAAATTTTACCCCTGAAACTAATAATATATGTTAACTAACTTGAATTTAAATACAATCTTCAAAAAAGTAGGCTGAAGCGTTAGATAGTTAACAAAAGGAGACATAAGAAAGTCATTCAAAGGTACGTAGTATCATTATTCATCTGGTAATTTCATATTCAAATGCAATGAGATACTACTAGATACCATTAGAGTGGCTAACATAAAAAAAGAAAAAGCTTGACATAAATATTGGTGAGAGTCTGGAGCAACTAGAACTCATATATTGCTTGTGTTTTGTAAAATTGTAAAATTAACCAATGTAGAAAACATTTTGGCAAGTCTTGATAAACATGCATTTAGCATATAAGCCAGCAACTTTTCTCCTAGGTATTTATCCCCAAATGAAAATATTTTTTTATAAAAAAGACTTGTTTGGGAGTATTCATAGTAAATCTATTCATAACATCCAAACCTAGAAAAAAGTCAAATGTCCATTGATAGGTAAATAGATAAGTTAATTGTGATATTGCTAGACAATAGAATATTATTCCATAATATAAAATAACAATCCACAGATACATACAGAAACCTGAGTGGTAGTCAAAAACATTAAAATAGGTGAAAATAATTCAGTCGCAAAGGAGTATATGATTCTATTTATATTGTTTTTCTAGGTCAGGCTAAATTAATAAATAGTCACAGAAAATGATCCGTGGTTATCTAGAGCCAGTGAGTTTGGATGAGTGAGGGAATTGGATTAAAAGTCATTTTGGAAATTTTTTGGTTGATGAAAATGTAGAAAAGTTGTATATCTTGATGAGCGGTGGTTACTGGGTAATAAACATTTAACAAAACTCATCAAACCTAGTTAGTCTAGCTAAAGGTTTGTCAATTTTGCTTATCTTTTAAAAAAAAAACAACTCTTGGTTTGTTGACCTTTTCTATTGTGTTTACTAGTCACTATTTCATTTACTTCTGCTCTGCTCTTTAGTGTTTCCTTCCTTCTGCTAATTTTAGGCTCAATTTATTTTTCTCACTTTTCTATGCTCTTTTCTTTCTCTTCTATCTCATTTGTTCTAGTTCCTTGAGGTGTAAAGTTAGGTTGCTTATATGAGATCTTTCTTCCTTCTTAAAGTAGGCATTTATTACTAAACGTCCCTCTTAGTATTGCTCTTGCTGCATATGGAATGTTTTGGTATGCTGTGTTTGTACCTTTCAAATGTGTACCTTTAATTTTATGTAAATTATATCTAAATGAATTTGATTAAAAACAAAAACACCATGTATGAATGAAGCAATTGAACAAAGAAAGCCAGATTGAACCTGTTCTTCGTTATTCATTTACTTACACAGTAAGTTCTGTGAAAAGCTCAAATCTAAGAAGGGAATAAAAATAAATATACAGAGAAAAAGAAACACTAATCACAGGAAATGTAAGTCTGTAAATTTTGAATATCAAAAGGATAACACTTTGAACAAAAGCTTGTAAGTGGTTAGGTAAGATGTCTAAAGTCACCTTTTAATCTCTGGAGTAAAATGATTAAGAAAAAATTATCATAAATGTTAGAGTGATATTTATATAAGGCTCCAGTACGGGATTACAGGCTGTGAAGACTGTTTTATGTCTTCTCATTTCTAAGATAAATAATGAAAAATCTACTTTCATTAGGTAAAAAAAAAAATCATTACAGTGAGAAGGAGAATGGAGATTTGAAATAGTACACTAAGATACTGAAACGATTTTGTTCAATGGAAAATCAAATGGTGAATGGCAAGGATTTTGTGGTTTGAAGGAATATTTAAAACTATGTATTTACAAAGTGCATTAATGCAAAGATATCACTGATCATTGTCTTATAAGACCTAGAAACATAAACTAATAAATTAAAAAGTAAATTAATAAGCAAATTAAGTACTTTATTAATAATAAACTCCTTGATACATTGATTAACATTTTGACAGCAAAAAGACTTCATAACTCAATTGAAGAGCTAGTTCTTTGAATAGATAAAAATACAGAAGTGGCCAATACATTTTTTAATTGAGAAAAACACAACAGTAAATAAAAATTAATATAATATCAATGTAGCAAAGATGGAAAATTTTTAAGCGATTATTACATTTGGATCTATGTAATAAATTTGGAAGTATTGATATAGTTAAGAATTGTATGGAAATAGATAAATGATTAACATTGATTCAAGAATGAGTTACCAAAACCAAAATGAATAGACCAAGTAATTTAAAAAAAGGAGGCAATTTTTTTAAGTTCTTTTTTTTTAACTTTTTTTTTAAAGGTTTTATTTATTTACTTGACAGTGAGAGAGAGAGAGAGAGAGAGAGAGAGTGTAAGAGAGGGTGTGTACACACAGGCAGAGGGAGAGGGAGAAGCAGGCTCCTGCCTATCAGAGAGCCCAGGACCCTGCGATCATGATCTGAGCCCAAGGCAGACAGACGCTTAACCAACTGAGCCACCCAGGCACCCTTTTATTAACTTCTTTAAAGACCAAATCATTTGTTCACTTCTTATACTGTTTAAAAGCCTGGAGAATGAAAAAAAACTGCACATTCATTTTACTAAGTTAAAATGTATCTGATTCCAATATTGCATGTTGAGATGCAAATTTCATTAAAAAATTAGTATATTCAGTCAGAATACTGTTACAAGATCAGTTAAGTCTTATTACAAAAATAAAGACTAGGATATTAGGAAATATAATTCATTATATTAAAACTTCAGAAGAGAAAAGTCGTAAGGATAATAGATGCTAGAAAAATATTTAATAAAATTGATATCCATACCAAATCTAATAATAAAAGAATGTCTTCTTAATATGAATAAAATATCTAAATCAAACAAATGATTAGATTCACGTGAACAGGTGAAACCCTAAAATCATAGAAAAAAATATTTCATCTATTATTCAGCTTCTAGTGGAAGATAGGAGCAATGTGATTAGACATGAAAAAATAAAGAAAATATGATAAAAATATCATTATTCTAGATTGATATAATTGTTCACCTAAAAACCTTATTAAAACTCAATGAGGGGCACCTGGGTAGCTCAGTCAGTTAAGCTTCTGACTTCAGCTCAGGTCATGATCTCAGCATCCTGGGATTAAGCCCTGCATCTGGCTCTGCTCAGTGGGGAGTCTGCTTCTCCATTTCCCTCTCCTTCTGCGCCTCCCCCTGCTTTTGCCCTCTCTCAAATAAATAAAATCTTTAAAAGAAGAACCACTGAAAAAGTTGAAATAATATAAATGTTTAGTAATCAAATGGTCAATAAATGTGCAAACATCAAAATCATTATTTTTTCATTTATCAATAGTAAGCTATAGAAAAAAATATATAAACAGATAATTTGCTATTTCAATATGATATATGTATTTTTGAATAGCATACAATTATATATTATATACAAAAATTGTATATACATACAATTATATACATTATAAATGTATATATACATACAATTATATAAATAATATTCACACAGCATCTTTTTATTTAAATTGTTCTATATATATGAAGAAAATTATACTGTATCCAGGAATATAAAATAATATTTGAATAAATAAAGTTGCTGTTTCCAAGATAGTAATACAGAATATTATAGAGATTATTTTAAAATTAATCTAAATAATATCATTAAATGTCAGTAAAAGCTTTTTTTAAGTTAATAAACCTAAATTTCATGGGAAATAATATATATATTTCATGGGAAATAATATAAATTTAATAATAATATTTCATGGGAATAATATAACTTCTAGAATTTTTTGAACAAGAATATTACCAGGTATATTAAAATATATACATTAAGTACAGTAAAATCGATGCCACAATATTTAACATGATGTAATACTAGAATCATAATGTGCTATCTATAAGAAGTTACAAAATATTCAACATTTTAGTAAGTTATAAAAGTGGCATTTAAAGTAATTGGAAAAATAATTGGTCTCAAGATAACTGCCTAATGACTTGATTTTATAGGTCTTATGTTACATATGTCTTACATCTCAAAAAAGTGAGATACGTAAAGAGGCATATAAAGATGAACTATGAAAATCTTGAGTTTGCTTCTGTCTTAGCCACTAAGGAAAATACTTCAAATTGGAAAGAGTAAATAAATCCACTAACATCACATTTAAACTAAACTGGAGCTTGCTTTAATTTAACCAATTCCTGATAATATGTCAGATTTTTATCTATTTGACCTCTTCGATTTTTATTCCATATTTTAAACTGTTACATTCTGATGAAATGAACATCTCTCTGTGAGTCCTTAAGTAACACTTTTCAAATAATGCTCCTTCATATGTTTATACACAAGTGCTTACTTAAAAATCAGTTTTTAACGTATTCCTAATAACTTAGGGAATTAACAAGATCACTTTACAAATGTTATGTATTAAATTTAACAAACAGGAAATGCCTGACAAATTGGTTTGGCATGCCAAGTTTCATTTGTTTCCATGAAGTTTAAAGAATAAAACTTCCCCTGGTGCTGGACATACAGTTAAGTTTGTTGGAAATATTTCATTGTGCAAGTTTTCAGCTCTTTAATGGGTCTTTTTCTTTGGACTCTTTGTTTTGTTTGTCAGTTGGCTTATTCAGGCCAACTAACCGAAGAAAACCGAGACCACATGGACAGCTTACTTACACTGAACATGGGAAAGGACTCAGATGAGCCTTCTAGTCTCACACACGCTTGTCTTGGTGTGATTGTTGTGCAACAACTGGTGAACATGGAACCAGCTTCCTTTTCATAATAGTGTATTACAATTCATTAACTTACTGATTATAATTGAGTAGGATAAAGAATCACCATTCAGATGTGCTGGGTCTTAAAGTCAGCCTGTTTAAAATGAGCCTCAATCGGGTGTCTGGGTGGCTCGGGTCAGTTAAGCGTCTGCCTTTGGATCAGGTCATGATCCCAGGGTCCTGGGATTGAGTCCCGTATCAGGCTCCCCATTCAGCGGGGAGTGTGCCTCTCCCTCTACCCCTTCCCCCTGCTCATGATCTCTCTCTCTCTCTCTCTCTCACGCTCTCTCCCTCTGTCTCAAATAAAATCTTTAAAAAATAAAATTAGCCTCAACCTGCAACACTAAATAAAATTGATTCCTTGGAAATTTTGGATGAACATCTAGTTATGAGCCCTGAGATACCTGACATTTCAAAATATTACATTTTTAATTTATTGATGAGAATATGGGATGAACTTTGACAAAGTAATATCAATTCTAGAATTTATCTGTGGTAGAGACGCCTATTGCCCCCACACGTCCACCTCTTTCCTTCTGGACAAATGAGAGAACTATCATTTTACATCCCTTGGCAGTTAGATTCCTATAACTAATTCTGGCCAAAGGGTTGGGAGCAGAAGTGATAAGTATCATTTACATTTACACACTGAAGCCTTTAGTTACTGCTGTGATTCTTCAGTCTTTCTTCTCTTGCTGTGGTGATCGTGGAGTTAGCCACTAGATGAGATAACAGAACAAAAGTTCAAAGTAGCATAAGCACTGTGTCACCACTTGGAGGATTGTTCCTTAGGAGATTCCTTGAAACCACAGCAGACTTTGTGGATGAGAAATAAACTGGTTGAATCACTGAGGAGTTGATATTGTAGCACAACATACTTCACAAAAACACTCACGCATGCACTCCAAGATATATGTACAAGGATATTGATTGCAACATGGATATCGTAAAAAAACCTGGGGAAAAAATAGTATCATAAATAGGAAACAGATTAAATAAATTATAGTATATCTATACATGTGTATAGAAGAATACACAATACATTTTTGACAATAGTAATTTGTGATGAGTCAGGATTTGTGTCAAGTTGGAATGAGACTCATTTTACACAATATTTTCATTTTTTGAACTGTGTAATGTGCTATGTTATCTCTATAATGATTCTTTTTTAAAAGTTTAATCTATATTGACAGCCTGCTCTGTATCTGACATTTTCAAACCTTAAAACTTTATAAGATATGTTAGAAAACTATTTTGGCTAAACATTGTATATTTATAAATGTCTGACTAAATTACTCAATAATCTCATTAGAAATTAGCAAATATATAAAAAATTAAAATTAAAAATAAAAAAATTAAATTTGAAAATTCAAAACTGAGTGTTCAAAACTAAAAGAAAATTCAATTTTTCTTTTAATTTTTAAATTTTTAAATTTTTTTATTATGTTTGTCACCATACAGTACATCATTAGTTTTTGATGTAGTGATCCATGATTCATTGTTTGCCCAGTGTTCTGTGCAATACGTGCCCTCCTTAATACCGATCACCGAGCTAACTCCCCTCTAAAACCCTCAGATTGTTTCCCAGAGTCCATAGTCTCTCATGGTTCATCTCCTCCTCTGATTTCTCCCCCTTCATTTTTCTTAAGCAGAGAAAGACAATTATATGGTTTCACTTATTTGTGGAATACAATGAGTAGCATGGAGGACATTAGGAGAAGGAAGGGTAAAATATTTTTTAAAGATTTTATTTATTCATTATTAATTTGAGGGAGAGAGAGAGAGAGGAGACAAGGGGAGGGGAGGGAGAGGGGAGGGGCAGGGGCAGAGGCAGAGGCAGAGTTCCCATGAGCAGGGAGCAAATGTGGGGCTGGATCCCAGGACCTGGAGATCATGACCTGAGCTGAAGGCAGATACTTAACCATCTGAGACACCCAGGTGCCCCAGAAAATTCTATTTTTCAAGTTGAGGAAAATTCATTGGAAAAAAATCATAGATTTCATAATTATAGATTAAAGCGCTACCATTTATAATATAACTTGTTATATCAGGATTTCAACCTAGACAAATTAAAGAAGTAAATATTGAGCCAGATATTTCATGTATAAAACTGTAGCTTTGAAATTTTTGTGGTCATAAAATACTCATTCTATTTAGTTTTGTAATACATAATTGTTAATTTATATTCATAAAATAAATTTATGGTAATTAAGTACTTATTTTCTTATGTATTGCATTACTGCCTAAGTTTTTACTTGCATAAATTGTTTCTCTAATGAAAATGATCATGATGGACCATTTTCCAACTTGAAGATTCAATAATTCTATGATCACTTTCTAATAATTATAAGCCAGTTTATAAAGTTCATTCATTTACTTAACACCTGACATATTAAGTATACCTCTTCAAAAGAGCTTAAATATGAAAATTATTACCTTTTTTGAGCCTGGAAAACTAATATACATGATGCACAAATTGCTTAGTGCTGACATAACTCTCTCAGTGAGGAAAATGGAGATAAAGAACATTTGACAGGTTTTTAAAGAGCGGTCGTCAGGGGCAATACCCTGTTTATATTCATTTGTGAGGCTCCTAGTAATAAAAGCTTCCCTTAAAATACTAACAATTGTTTAACAAGGGAATCATCACTGAAATGCACACAGCCTTAAGTTAAAATAACTTTTTGCAACTGTTCTTGAAGCGTTATGTTCATTTTACACAACTTTTATTGAATCCTAATTTCAAAGAAACTTAAACATAAAAAAGCCCCAATTTACAGACTCAAAGCACTTATCTCTCAGCTTTTAAAGTGCTTTTTATTGGACAACAAAAACATGCTAAGATGTGATTCTCCATGGTAAATTACTGACCCAACAATGTCTCTGTTCTCTCATAAATTACCTATGGTTGGTCATTTCAACCATATATTATTTAAAAAGTTTCCTAAGTGCCAAGCACAGTGCTTGGCTTGAAAACATGATTTGCTAGGTCTCTGCTATTGAAACTAACTTCCTGTCCATGTGTTATTCTGGTCTCTAATGCTTTCTGTCTGTCCTATACGGACATACACAAATTCATGCATATAAATGCTTTTACACACATATATACACTCAGACTCTTGCCTACAAGACTGCACACCCACTCCACCCCCGCTAGAGCTTTTTACTAGTTTCTGCTGAAGTTCTTTCTTGCATCATTAATTTTCAGCATTATAATAGTTGTGCACAAGTAGAGTACTTGGATGCCACTCAGGAGAGGCATGGTTTCCGGTCACAGCGCATATTAGTTTATCATTCTGTTCCTCAATCCAGATGATGGGTTGCCTATAGGAGGATAAATGGCTCATAGAGTTCTCAATGAACAAATAGCCCAACTATCTGTGGAAGACGTTGTTGCAAGGGTTGGCAGGGGGAAGATTTCAACTAATCCTGCCTTCTTGTGATCAGCAAGGTACCTCTGGAGTGAGTAAAATTGTATGATGAGTTTTCAGGAAGTGTAAGTATGTCTTCTCTCTCTTCTTAAAGTCAGCTTCTGTTCATTTTATGTGGCCAATATTTACATTATCAGCCTCTTCTGTCCATTTATATTGATTATCCAAATTATCAAAAGTCAAGGGGGAGGGTATGGGTAATAAGTTGAATACTATTACCTGGTATGATGAATTATACTGACTAGTTCTCATCAAAACATTCATATTTCTCTTATTTTTGCCTCATCTGTTTTGCTGTTAGCTGTGATTTGGAAGCAGAAGACAGAAAGATGCAACTCTGAGAGCAACAAGGAACATTTGAGAATTATGCAAAAACGTCATCCAAAAGTTTTACCAGGGATTTGAGTTAAAAACAGAGTGAAATTCTAGCCTGGGATGCTGACTGAATTTTAATGATATCATTTGGTTCCTAGCTTATGTCTCAGGCAGTCAAGTTTAGAAAAATGTAAAATATCTTGGGAACTGAAGATGACAAAGCTTGACAACACCTGTCTCCTCACTTCATTTTGAACGTTTGTCAGCTTTACATGCACGTGGCATCTTTTTGTCATCAGCTCATAGTAGCTAGGGTTTCTAGTTCCAGTTGCATGAAGTTTTGTTCCAATTAGTCTTTTCATTAGAAGAAATCACCGGTGAAGTAGGGTAGTCCAAAATGCATAAATAAGCACCACTGAGGTTCAGGTCTCTGGTGTAATAAAATTTAAAATTAGCTCAAATGTAAAAACAAAATCACAACTTTTTATTTACTATTATGAGAGTATAAACTATGGACTCTGAGAAAAAAACTGAGGGTTCTAGAAGGGAGGGAGGTGGGGGCATGGGTTAGCCTGGTGATGGGTATTAAAGAGGGCACGTATTGAATGGAGCACTGGGTGTTATACGCAAACAATGAATCATGGAACACTACATCAAAAACTAATGATTAATGTATGGTGATTAACATAACATAATAAAATTTAAAAAATTCACATTAAAAATAAAAAGAATCCCTGATATCTTTTGAGTAATAGAATTAAAAAAAATATTTTTAAATAGACATGCCAACATTAAACTAAGATAAATGTAAGCCTTCATAAAGCTCCCTTTGAGAGGTGTATACTCATTCTATCAGTGCTGCTTTTCCTAAACCCATTTGAGAGATATCCTTGGAGTTTATCTTTAAAATATAATTACAGGGGCGCTTGGGTGGCTAAGTTGGTTAAGCATCTGCCTTCGGGTCAGGGTCTCGGGATCGAGCTGTGCGTCAGGCTCCCTGCTCAGTGGGGAGTCTGCTTCTCCCTCTGCCCCAACCCCCTGCTTGTGCACTCTCATTCTCTCTCTCTCAAGAAGTAAAATCTTTAAAAAAATAAAATTAAAATTAAATTATAAATTGTATAAGAATATTAGACTAATTTATCTGAGTTCCTATTTTTGTCAGGTTCAAAAGAAATCCATCTCCGCTTATACTGGTATGCATGTGCCATGCACCAATCTTAAGTGTAGGGGATATAAAAACAAAATTGTCTGCTGATGAACATTCTGGATGTTATCGTTCTCATCATAAATAATGCTGCAATAAAATTTACATGCTATTGGCAGACACAGATATTAATTAACTAAAAAAATAGGCCCCAAGCTTCCTTTGAGATAAATTCTGTAAAGGACTGAACATAGTGATATAAAAATGTGTAACAGGTGGACCTAATTTAGAATGAGGAAAGTTATATTTTATCTGGGATATAGAAGATAAGTTTGTAATGTTGGAGGATATTGGAGTTAAAAAAAATTGCACTGGAAGGTAAATCATGTAAAAAGTGTCTAAACCTTGAAAAGAAATGTATGTACAAGGAACTGAAATGTGTCCTGGGGCTAACTTGTGAGCCACATGAGGGGTAGTGGTTTTTTTCCTAAAAGCAGTTATGTTCCACTGAAGTATGTTAAGACAGGAATGACATGTAAATGACAAGGAGAAAACAAAAGCTTACTGACTTGGTAGTCTTGAGCCCACCTGACAATGGTTTTATTTCTATACTTCCATATCTCTTCCTCATCGAGAAGAAATTTCACCCGCTTCTGTGGGTGTTGGTCCAAAATTTTGGTAGGTGGAATCTTGGTAGGAAGTTTTGGCTTCAACAATGGGTGAGGCTGAGGTGCAACAGGGTCCCCCCCAAAGATGAGTCAAATGTGTACTCTGTTCCTAAACTAATTATGGTTTGAGATGGAAATGCCATGGTCATCATTGGTAAAATTGGTACAATAAGTGCTTGCTATTCTTTGAGAGTATTTTATTCAGCTCTAGTAGGGAAGAAACAATGGGATGGATGAAACTCATGAGAAGTGATAAATATACATAATGATTAGTAACTTGTGAGACATATTAGTCATAGAATAAAAGGAACATATGTGTTTTGAATATAGATAAGAAGGATGGAACAATCAAAAAAGTGTCTTAGAAAAGGATAGAGCCACCAAGTAAATCTTAATTATAGGGAATAAGTCATGACAGCTCCTGATGGACAACATCATTAAACCTAAATAGACATCCATGGATGTCGGATTGCCAAATTTAGCAAATGAAAATATAGAACACCCAATTAGATTCGAGTTTCAGATAAACAATGCAGTGTTTTGTTTTACTTTAAGAATGACTCATGTAATATTTGGGACATACTTCTACTCAAAATAAAGGTTGTTTATCCAAAATTTAAATATAGCTCGGGGCCTGTGTTTTATTTGGCAGAACTATACTTGTGATACCCATTATGATCCAGTTCTGGCCTCATGCAGATAAAACCTAGAGCGGCTAAGCATCTTAGCTAGTAAACTACAGCTGTAGCAGGTGTCAACACCCTTCCATTCTTTAACCGAGCAAGTATGACTTGTTGGCTCTTAGCACCTTCCATCTGTCAGCCTCTTGTCTCAGATCTCAACTCTGATCCTCGTCACCACACCACCAGTAAGGTAAGCTGAGAGTTAAAAGACACATGACCATTTAAGACAGAGGATTCAGGCAGTGTATTAGTCCACTTGGGTTGCTCTAACAAAATACCCAGACTGGGTGGCTGAAGCAATACACATGTATTTATCAGAGGTCTAGAGACTTAGAAGTCCAATATCAAAGTGCTAAATGATTTAGTTCCTGGTGATGGCCCCCTCCCATGTTTATAGATGGCTGCCTTCTTGCTGTGTGCTCATGTGATTTTTTCCTGAGCTTTGTGGTGTTTCTTCTTATAAGTATAATATTTCTATTGGATCAGGGTCCCACTTCAATGTACTCATTTAACCTCAGTTACTTCTTTAGATGTCCTAGCTCCAATTGCAGTCACTCTGGGGGTTAGGGCTTCAACATAGGAATTTGGTGGGGGACACAATTTGGCCCACAATAGACATAGTAGTATTTCAATCATATGTATACTCCACTCCAAGGGTGTTAGCTTACCCCATCTCCTTTTCCTTGATTCCTGTTGTATATTTTAAACTGGTATAATAAACACATGTGCTTTGAGCATCTTAATTTGGTCTTCCAGGCTTTCTGTCCTGTTATACTGAATAGTTTTTTAGAAGATGAACCAACTATCATTTGAAAAAGTATGGGAGGGACGCCTGGGTGGTTCAGTCGTTAAGCGTCTGCCTTCAGCTCAGGTCATGATCCCAGGGTCCTGGGATTGAGTCCCGCATCGGGCTCCCTGCTCAGTGGGGAGCCTGCTTCTCCCTCTCCCTCTGCTGCTCCCCCTGCTTGTGCTCTCTCTCTCTCCCTGACAAATAAATTAAAAAAAAAAAAAAAAAAAAAAACTTTGAAAAAGTATGTCCCAGGTACTAAAGACTATTGACAGACTGAAGCTGTAGATTTTTCTTTAATGTACTATTTTGTGTTATCTAACAGGAAAAGGACTTTATAAAAGGAAAAAAGTCACTTCCATAAATCTTTACCTGGGATGGTGCTTTTCAAACATTAGCCTGCATTTCTTAAGAAATGGGCAGAGGACCTGAATAGATATTTTTCCAAAGAAGATATACAGATGGCCAACAGAACATGAAAATATGTTCAGCCATAGATTGCTTTGGGTGCTATGGACATTTTAACAATGTTAATTCTTCCAATCCATGAGCATGGAATATCTTTCCATTTGTTTGTGTTATCTTCAATTTCTTTTATCAGTGTTTTCAATTACTCAAATCTAATTGGGTGTTCTATATAACTATTTAACAACCTATTTAACAACCCATACAGCTTGTTAAAACATGGATTGTAGGACCCCACCCCCAAGTTTCTGATTCAGCAGGTGTTTGATGGGGACTGGGGTTTTGCATTTCTTACAAGTTCGCAGGTGATGCTGATGGTGTAGATTTGGGAACACACTTTAAGAACCAGAAGCCTAGGAGATACGTAAATTGAATATCGTTCATTACAATTGTTTTTAACCAGATGGGATTAATAAAAGACCATGAACTATGAGTGATTCCAGGACACTAGACCTTTATTGAACCTAACGTATTTTTCCTTCCAATTCTTTTTGTGTATGTGTGTGTACAGTTGCACAATGTTACATATATGTAGTCACTCACCTCTCCTGACATGTCAACATGGCACAGTAACTCTCCAATTATTATATATTTTAGTAATTTGACAGATTTATACATTATGTCATGTTCACTAAAAGTGTAGCTACCATCTGTCTCATTACATCGCTATTACAATATCACTGACTGTATTCCTTATTCTGTGCCTTTTATTTCCGTGACTTACTCATTCCATCGCTGGAAGTCTGTATCTCCCTTTCCCCTTCACCCATTTTACTCAACCTCTCAGTCCCCTCCCCTCTGACAACCATTGGTTTGTCCTCTGTACTTATAGGTCTGATTCTGCTTTTATTTGTTTATTCACTGTTTCTGTTTTTTAGATTCCACTTATGAATGGAATCATATGGTATTTGTCTTTCTCAGTCTTACTTACTTCAATTAGCATAATACCCTGTAGGTCCATCCATGTTGTCTCAAATGGCAAACATTCTTTTTATGGGTGTATAATATTCTAGTGTGTGTGTGTGTGTGTGTGCATGTGTGTATACATCACATTTTTCTTATCTTTGGGTAAATATTTATTGGACCATATGGTATTTCTATTTTTAATTTTTTGAGGAACTTCAATACTGTTTCCATGGTGGCTGTACCAATTTATATTCCCACCAACAGTGCATAGGTTTCCTTTTTCATACCCTTGCCAACACTTGTTATTTCTTGTCATTTTGATTTTAGCCATTCTAACTGGTGTAAGATGGTATCTCATTGTGGTTTTGATTTGCATTTCCCTGATGGTTAGTGATGCTGAACATATTTTCATGTTCTGTTGGCCATCTGTATATCTTCTTTGGAAAAATGTCTATTCAGGTCCTCTGCCCATTTTTAAATTGGACTGTTTATTTTTTTAGGGTTAAGTTATGTAAGTTCTTTATGTATTTTGGATATTAACCCCTTATTGGATATATCGTTTGCAAATATCTTCTCTCATTCAGTAGATTGTCTTTTTTGTTGTTGATTGTTACCTTTGCTGTGCAAAAGCTTTTTATTTTGATGTAGTCCTAATAGTTTAGTTTTGTCTCATGAGACATATCTAGAAAAATATTGCTACGGCCCACGTCAAAGAAATTACTCCCTGTGCTCTCTTCTAGGATTTTTATGGTTTCAGATCTCACATTTGGGTCTTTAATCCATTTTGAGTTTATTTTTGTGTATAATGTAAGCAAGTGGTCCAGTTTTATTTTTTTGCATGTAGCACTATTTATTAAAAAGACAGTCTTCCCCATTGTATATTCTTGCCTCCTTTGTCATAGATTAATTGACCACAAAATCATGGGTTTATTTCTGGGATCCCACTCTGTTCCATTGATCTGCGTGTCTATTTTGTGCCAGTACCATACTGTTCTGATTACTACAGATTTTTAGTATATTTTAAAATCTGGTATTGTGATACCTCCAACTTTGTTCTTCTCAGGATTGCTTTGGCCATTTGGGAGGGTCTTCTGTAGTTCCATTCAAATTTTAGTATTTTTTGTTCAAGTTTTGTGAAAAGTGCTGTTGGTATTTTGATAGGGATTGCGTTGAATCTATAGATTGCTTTGGGTGCTATGGACATTTTAACAATATTAATTCTTCCAATCCATGAGCATGGAATATCTTTCCATTTGTTTGTGTTATCTTCAATTTCTTTTATCAGTGTTTTATAGTTTTTGGAGTATACATTGTTCACCTCTTTGGTTAAGTTTATTCCTAGGTATTTTATTCTTTCTCATTCAGTTGGAAATTTTTTTTTTTTTAATTTCTCTTTCTGCTACTGGACCTAACTTTTAACCAACTGTGGGCAAATCTGTGGACTCATTCTGTCCTATCCAGTGTGCTAATATGTTTGACAACGATGAGCTCCCACTTTTTAGCACTTACAGAAATTATGACTTCTTTTCCCCTCAGTGGGCTACTTGATGAACTATTTCTTTGTTAGTATGTATTTCCTTCCTGGTAAATTAACAGACTCAACTTGAAATGTTTTATCTCTGGTTGTCTTTCCTATGTGATAAATTCATGATCACTTTAGAAATCTTGTAATCTTGGAAGTTCTTCAGAGGAGCCCATTTGGATGTATATTACCAAGTAAAACCTTCTTAATATGTAGTCACTCACCTCTCCCAATATGTCAACATGGCACAGTCACTCTCCAATTATTATATATTTTAGTGTAATTATATGATTAATATCTTTGTTCTTTATGAATAAACAAGGAAATATGAGTCTGGTAGTGCTTATTTAGTCATTGACACTCATGTGTATTTTTCTGTCTTCTCCCTCTAGAAAGAACCTAATATGCACCCCCCCTTTGAAAGATGAGATATCTAGAAGTTGAAAAGATGAATATAACTAAGATCACAGAAAAATCAAGTGGCACAGAGAAAACATAAATTTTAAAATTTGACTCAACAACATTTACCAGTCAGCAACAGAATTAATTTTTCTTTATCTTTTTCAAATACTCTATAAGAACAATAATTCAATTTATGTTTCTCATCACTAGAGTTCATATAAATTTGGAATTCTAACCCATAATTCAGTATCAAAATAATAGCTTTTATTATTTAGCATTTATAAAAAAAAATGTTTTAGAACAATGTGCCAAGCTTATTCTATGGCTTCATGGGATCCTTCATACTTCGTCTATGACCTGATGTATTTTTATTATATTTGGGAAGTATAGCCATATGGGAATTTAATAATCTGTTTGTGCTTATTACATCCTCCTTCTCGAAAAAATGAACTGAGAAGACAAATCACCTATAATTAATAAGCAATAAGTGGAATGATGTACATTATATCAAAAGGTGATATTTGAGCAAAGTTCTATTTATTAAGGTTCCCCTTAACTGGTAACACTACATTCTTTGTGCTCGATATTTGTCTTTTAAACCAGAATTTGGGTGAGGTTTAAATGTGCAATTGGGTAACAAAGTTTGGGGTTTTGTTCTCTTCACTGAGTGTGTTAATTTTCCTGAGTGTTGAAATAATATCTGAAAAATATTAATAATGACAATGGTGATGAAGATGATAATACTAGTGTGTGTAATAATGTCCAAATCTTTCATAGGCCCCATCTAAATTGATGGTCTTTTCTTTATTGCCAGATGATTATTTTGTTTCCATTCAACTCAAAGAGCTTTGTTTTCTGATTCAGAAATTGACTTATCCATGAGCTTAAGCATACAAACTGGTCATTTTAGAGACTTTACACAGATAATCTTACTGAACAATTCCGTTGGAATTTTACTTTATCTCTTTATTTATGGAGCAACTTGACTTTGACACTTGTAGATTATTAATGAGGTGTGTAAGCTTATTTTTAGAAGAGAAGACACAAATTCACACAGATATTTTATTCTTTCAAACTGTATAATGAGCTGTTATAAGACCTGTTTTAATTCTTTGGACATGAGATAAAACTCTATTATGAAGAAACCCATTTCCAAGGAAAGCAGGCGTTTTAATGATGTTGATTTATTGATTCTGCTTCCAGGGGCCTATTACAAACTAAATGCTTATCTCACCTATTTACATTAATCATAATCCTATCCACTTACATACCTGAGTAAAACAAACAAGCAAATATGAGTCTGTTTTTAATTCAAGTATATAAATAAAAGACACTAAATAAATTAATAAAAAGGAGAAACCAGCCTGAGTTAGTTTGAACTCCTTTGAAGGACATTGAGTTTATACGCTTTAGGAAACCAGACTTTATTAGGTTAATCAATAACAATTTAATTCCAATTAATTAGCTTATATGTACGTATCTGCATCTCTGTGCATTTAAGAAAGTAGCTCCTTTTCAGTCAAGTTATTTTCAGACTTAAATTGTGCCTAATTTAAATTGAACTTCAGGGCGCCTGGGTGGCTCAGTCGTTAAGCGTCTGCCTTCAGCTCAGGTCATGATCCCAGGGTCCTGGGATCGAGTCCCACATCGGGCTCACTGCTCAGTGGGAAGCCTGCTTCTCCCTCTCCCACTCCCCCTGCTTGTGTTCCCTCTCTCGCTGTCTCTCTCTCTCTGTTGAAAAATAAATAAAATCTTTAAAAAAAAAAAACTGAACTTCACTCCCAATGGTCTCAAATGTGTTGGATATGAGTTGAGTTCATGCTGACAGATGGGGGAATTGATTCAAGAGAAGAATGTCATTTTAAGCTCTTCCAGCATATCTACACTGTAACTTGAAAATGAATTCTCAGAATAGTAATATCTGTTAATATTTGGCCCATGATCCTACAGTAATCTGATTTGCTTGTTTAGAAGGCAGTATGACTAATGAACTGAACAAATGATGAGAACCAGCCCTTGGAAAGTCCATATTGAAGGTAGCATGCAGCTTTGTGGATAACCATTCCTCGGGGCTCATCTTTGGCAGACACTTACTGAACTGTGATGGGTTTAATTCAGAGCCCACCTACAGTGGAAATGGTGCTCATAAATTACTGCTGGGATTCGTTTTTATTGGCTTTGAAAGTAAAATCTACAGACACTAAAGTAAAAACTCTGTAATAACAGTTATAATTAAAAATATGGGCCAAGTTCATCATGTATGCTATCTTGTCAAAGCAAAATAGGGACATATTGCGATGTTACCAGCCAAATTAATATTTTAGTTCAATTGATTTTACTAGTGATACACAGACATAATTCTTCAAAGTTTCCATAAAAACAATGTAGGAAAATGAGCCTGAGTTCTAACTCAGAACAAAGAATCATTTTCCCTGAGAAAAGTTATAAAAAGAAAGATAAAGGTGTCTACAATGAAACTAACTTTAGTTCATAAAGAATCTGATATTATTAGTTCTTAGGTTGATTTTTTATTCCACAAATTTGAACTGAATGTCTATTGTGTTCCTGACACCATTCTAGGTCATGGGGAGAAATCAGGGGAGGTTATAGAGAATCTGCAACCTGTGGGGAAGGAGACCTGTGTCTGTGGCCAGGTTCCCTACGTATCAGTTCTTTAGCATTAAAGGACTTATGGCTCAGTAAGATTTACCAGCACTTAAGATAGCTGGAAAATGTTTAATGGAATGTATGACACATAGTAGATGCTCCGTTAATACTGAGTTATTTTACTGTTGACCTTATTTTGGTGAGTTAAGTATGAATAACACATGATCTTCACCCACAAGGAGCTCATAACCTACCTATAAGAGACTTACTCCAGTTTTTTAGCTCTTTGTGGGTCAAGATCATGTATTATGGTCCAACATAATCTAAACCTACAGGAGATGATGGTGATGATGATGGTAACAAAGAAAATACCATACCTAACATTGCATTAAATGCTTTATGTTATTTTAAGTATCTTTAAAATGGCAGAATTAGGTTTAAGTTATTAAGATTATTGTCATATATAGAAATTGAATATTATAAATGTAAAATGACTTTCCCCATATCACACAGCTAGTGAATGCAGAAGGGATTAAACTCAGCTCATGTTCATAAAAGGCTAATCTTTTATTAACCTTCCAGCTTAGCCCTACAAACTCTGATGTCACGTTCTCAACATCATTTATTATCTAAAATGAAAGGAAAAATATATTTTAATGTTTGTAATATTAATGCAAACCCAGATTATAACTAGACATTGTCAATATTATTCACTTGTAATTTTTTTAAGAAAGACAATTTCAGGGGCATCTGAGTGGCTCAGTTGGTTAAGCTTCTGCCTTTGGCTCAGGTCAGGTTCCCAGGGTCCTGGGATAGAGCCTCATATCTGGCTTCTTGCTCAGCAGGGGGCCTGTTTCTCTCTCTCCCTCTGGCACTCCCCCTGCCTGTGCTCTCCTGCTCCCTCTCTGTCGAACAAATAAATAAAATCTTTAAAAAAAGAAATTTCTTATTCAGAAATTAATATAACCTTTCTAATCATAAATACATTTATTGCACACAACATTGTCTTAATTGTGAGACATCTTAAAAACAACCTAAAATACACATACATCTCTACATTGGAATAACCTAGAAATTACTGAATTCAGCCAACTATGGGCTTTCCAGCTGTTTTTATATATAAACTAATCTGACTTTCATTTCTTTCCCACTGACTTTCTTCTCTGAGGTGAATTTTTTCATGATATTATATTGTTTTTTTCCTCCTGAGGTGCCAACAATAATATATTTTTTATACTACAAGAGCATGCATTTCAAGTGATATCTTCTTGAAATTACTTTTGTTTTATTAATTTAACAAATTTAGAGACTATTAGTAACCTAAAATATTTTAAATAATATATGTACATAATTTCTCTATATAATGTTTGTTAATCAATATCATATAGCTTTTTCCTGTATAGAGATATTACATACTGTTATAAGATTGTCTGTATAAGAACTCCCAGCTGTTTATTGCTGTGAGAAATAAGTGTGGCAAAAAATAATTGAAATACACTGATAATCCCGGGGGGAATATATATATTTATTAATATATATATATTTATTTATTTATATAAATTTTTAGGGAGTTTTATAATAATAGAAATAAGAAATAAAGTAGACATGAATAGCACAGTGGATTTGGAATTGAAAGAATGTACAAATTGAGAAACATTGTGGACTTTACTAAATTTTTAGAAATGGTTGGACATCCGTGTAAGGAAGGAGATTAAAATTATTTTTGAATTTTGAACTGACTTGGGACACTATGAAATCATTCCAACACAAAAACAAAAAGAACATTAGAGTTCATCTAGTTCTGGGATTTGGCTGTTGACTGAGCTAAGGTTTCCAATTTGTGAAAAAAAAAAAAAAAGAGAGAGAGAGAGAGAATCAGGATATTGGAGTGAGAACCCCAAGCTGCCAAATGTTCAGTCAAGTGTGCTTTAAGGTATTTTTTATTCATAAACAAAAATGGGACAAGGGGCACCTGGATGGCTCAGTCAGTTGAGCATCCAACTCTTGATTTCAGCTCAGGTCATGATCTTGGGGTGGTGGGATTGAGCCCCGTGTCAGGCTCCACACTGAGCGGGGAACCTGCTTGGAATTCTCTCTCTTCCTCTCCCTGTGCCCCTCCCACCTCCCATCTCTCAAATAAATAAATAAATCTTTAAAAAAATGGGACAATCAGGGGCACCTGGGTGGCACAGTTGGTTAAGTGGCTGACTTGATTTCAGCTCAGGTCATGATCTCGGGGTTCTGGGATTCAGCCCCATGTTGGGCTCTGCGCTCAGCGGGGAGTCTGCTTGAGGATTTTCTCTTTCTCTCTCCCTCTGCCCCTCCCCCCACTCAGAGGCACTCTCTCTCTCTCTCTAATAAATAAATCTCTTAAAAAATGGGACAATCAGCAGATAGAGGTGAGAACGTGTGTGTGTGTGGTGGGAGCTGCAGGTCATGATTTTTATTTGAGTCAACAGATTGTAAGCAGAAAATTTAAATGTTTTTTTAGTCTACTCTGATTCAGAAGCAGTGAAAGGTATGATATAATTTGTTTCTAATCGGATTTACCATTATGTTACTTTATTTTTAGAACTTTGACATGTAAAGGCATACATTGTAGTTTAAGGAGACTTTAAATATCTGATAAATATGATGGTGATGATTTGTCCCACGTGTGTGTGTGTGTATATGTATATACACACACACACACACACATATATATATATATATATATATATATATATATATATATATAT
>NW_022589727.1:1367738-1602090 GCF_004348235.1 Phoca vitulina
CTCTACCTCTAAAGGTGCAAAAGAGTAGGAATATGGGACTATTGATTTCAGCATTGATTGAAGGAATAAAAGGTTGGAATCTTTTCAATGTCTTAAGGCAGAATTTTACAAATATAGAAGAAACAGAATCTCTTTTTTACTGTGGAATGCTATCCAAGGTGCAGTGTCAAATGAAAAAAGCAAAACAGCAAAGTATTTGAGCGTTTTTCTAAGACAAAAAATATAAGATAAAAGCATACAGTTCATGCACAGGCATGCGTGTGCACACACACACTTGCATGTGTATAAAAACTCTGGCGTTATAAACAAACAAAAATAATAATGGATTTTATGTTCGGGAATGGGAAGTGGGGTGGATAGCAAAAAGTATGGGTGTGAAAGTTTTTATTGAAATCTTTTTATATTTTCAAGGGTTTGGTAAATGTGAATCTATTAGCTATTCAATAAATAAATTTTAGTTCTCTACTTAACAAAGTTGCTTTTTTTTTTTTAATTTTGAGATAAAATCTTCATCTGGTCAATTTTTTCTTTTTTCTTAGAAGTCTTTATATGTCCAAATTTTAAAACTTGGTATTTAAGATCTTCTGTTATCTCATGACAACTTGACTTTGTAACATAGGCTTTTCATCTTCACGCACCCTATACTCCAAGTAAACAGAACAATACAACTATTGTGGTAAAGATGTTGTCCGTGCCAGCCTGCATTTCACCTCATGTATTACATCTATAGGGATTGTCGTGTTCCTTGTTTTAATTTATTCACGTTCTATCTTTAGATATCCCTTATGGACCAGTGAGGCCTGGTATATAAGAATAGCCAGGTTAGGAATAATACCTTTGCCTATGGTTGTGGTGTATCATACTGAGAATAAAGTATTGGAAGAAGTCATGAAAGAGGGAAATCAGGAAAGAATAAGAGATACCCTAGTAATATTGGTTACTGAATTCAAACCATTTTGGGTAGCGTTAAACAAATTGGGTTCCTAATAAAAGAAATACATTTGAAAAGATTGAAGAAAGGCTGGTGAGGTCAAATGCCCTGATCACAAACATGGATTGTTTTTGGTGTCTTAACTCAGGCTGCTCAAAGACAACCTATGAACAGACAGAACTCTTTCGAGCAGCTAAAATGCAGTCTACTCTCATCATGTATGAGTCCCAGGACCAATGTTAGAACTTCTTTGGAAATTTCCTTGGTTACTTCTTTTAAAAGTTAAGCTTTCTTTTTCTGAACTCCCTTTAACTCCTATATATGATTTAATGCTTATTATATTTTTTGTAATATTCTTATTTATATACATGTTGTAACTCTTTCTATAAGTCATTTACATACCAGAATTAAAAAAAATAATAATATATCTAAAGCATCAATGTAATACTGAGTATGCAGTAGTAGCTCAAAAATATACACCCTGGAGGATCCCAAACTCCCTGTCTTCTTCGTTCCTTACAAAAGAGTCATTCAAAAAATATTTTTAAAGAACAAATCAAAGTAATGCAGTAGGTAAGATTAGGAGACTAGTATGTAATAGTAATGACAGAGCCACTTATAAACTAGGACCTTGGGCGAGTCACTTCCCTCATGAGTTAATGAGTGTTGAACAAGAAGCTCTATAGGATCTTGTATACTTCTACTGTGTATTGTTTTCTATTGCTTTTTTATTAAATAACTCAAATTTAGTGACTTGAAGCACCACCTATTTATTATCTCACAATTCCGTGGGTCAGAAATCTAGCCATAGCGTGGCTCAACTGGGTTCCTTGCTCAGGGTCTCACGAGTTTGAAATCACCACATCAACTGAGCTGGGATCTTATATGGAGGTCCTGGAGAGGAATTTGCTTCATGCTTTTTCAGATCATTGGCAGAATTTAGCTCCTCAGAGTTGAAGAACTGAAGTCTGTGTTTCCTTGAATGGCACATTGAATTTTTCTCATGCTTTTGATCTCTGACTTCCTCTTCTGCTTTTAATTACATCTGCAAAGTTCATTTGCCATGTAACGTAATATGGGAGTAAAACCAAGGACTGAAGCTAAAGAAGACCAAAATTCTACCTACCATAGATATTGTGGTATTCAGAGAATCTCTAGGGCTGTACAAAGCCAGAATGAGTAGCTTCAGAAGTAATGATGGTCCACTGATTGGAAAGTTTCAAATAGACACATTTGAGAGACAACAGATAAAACATGGGTCTGGTGTTATTTTGTCTTAGGAGGGGCCCTTTCCAACCCTGACAGTAAATGATTATCTTCTATAATTGTGACTTAAAATATTGGCAAATTCAATTTTCTATCTACTGAAGTCCACTAGCAATTTTTTTTTTTTTTTTTTTACCATCATGTGCAGTCTAAGGATGGTACCAAAAGGTACTCTAAGGCATAGCAGGGTCAATCAGAAAGGTTCTCTCAGGCTCCTTTGTCTCCTTTCCAAAGCTATGAGCCACAATAACATGTCTTCCACAGAATATTATATAAATGTGCACTTAATTTATGCCTCCTAGTTAATTCATATATCTAAGCCTGCCTGACATAAGCTTAAATATTAATGTACATATTGCAATACAGCTAGTAAACTTGGAAAAGTATGTGAAATGTATTTAGAAATAACGCAAATTGGAAAAAGAAATTCTTCAAAAATATCTGGAATGGTTCTGAATGCAGAATGAGCATCCTCTGGGAATATTCCAATTTCACCTGCTGTCATTTCTCTCCAAATTATTTCAGAAATGCCGTGCTTGGTTGAGTGCGGTATACACGGGTGGCTCTGTGTCAGTGGTGTTTAATGATGGCATGCATGGGGAAGAGAGAGGAGGAGTAAAATACCATTTTAGAATATGTGACTTTCAGTAGAACTACATTAGCAAATATTATAATAAAACCTCCATCATCTGGAAAGCTATCAAACAAGGAAAAGTGTTCTAGCCACCTGAATTTCCTGGTCTGCCGATGATTACCCTGAATTGCCTCCCCTCTTTCACACTTGTTGAAATACTTTGTAAAATGCATATATTTACTTTCTCAGATTAAAACGTTGGCATTAAGAATATTATTGAATTGGACTTATAGATCATATTTTTGCCAAATGTTGAGAGTAGACGCTAGATGAGCTATAGTGGATTGAACTGAACTGTGCTGAGCCTAACACATGCCTAGATATGGTGTGCGTAAGTGATAAATATGAGGCGTCAAATGTGTTTATAACTCTGACCTATGTTGTTGTCATTCACCACCACACACTGTAATGTGGTAAATTCAATTAGTTAAGGATATTGGTGAATAGAAGCGTATTTTGCTGTATGTATATACAACTTGCAGAATGGAAAATCAGTGCTAGGGCTCATACTCTATTTTTTTTTTTTAATTTTTTTTATTGTTATGTTAATCCCCATACATTACATCATTAGTTTTAGATATAGTGTTCCATGATTCATTGTTTGTGCATAACACCCAGTGCTCCATGCAGAGCGTGCCCTCCTCAATACCCATCACCAGGCTAACCCATCCTCCCAACCCCCTCCCCTCTAGAACCCTCAGTTTGTTTTTCAGAGTCCATTGTCTCTCATGGTTCTTCTCCCCCTCCGATTTCCCCCCCTTCATTCTTCCCCTCCTGCTACATTCTTCTTCTTCTTTTTTTCTTTCTTAATATATATTGCATTATTTGTTTCAGAGGTACAGATTAGGGCTCATACTCTATTTTTTAAAGCCTTCCTGGCTCTGTGGCCAGGCCAGCTGGAAGTTGGTAACAGATATGCATTGTAGTTATTTGAAAATCCTTTTTATAATTAACCAGGGGCATCAAAGGAATAATTTCAGAAATCATAAGATAAAGTGTCAGCCTAGCCACTAACAAGTCATGTGACTTTGAGTGCCAGTTTTTCATCATCAAAACATTTGGATTAAATCAATAATTTCCAAATTTGAGTCATGTATATTAAATGACCCTACATCTCAGTTTGCCCAGAAAAGTTATGATTTATGCCAGGCCTCACCATAATTATTATTTGTGTTCCCTTTCACTTTCAGAAGTATCCCAGTGGGACAATAAAGTATATATGTGCCATATTTATGGTCATCGTTGAGGGGGAAAAACTTATTCCTGGATCCTTGGTGTGTAAAAATAAAGCTAACTAAAATCTACATGATTATAATTCTTATATAACCTTATGAGCAAAAAAATTTACAAATGAGATAAAGACCAATCTATAAAACCCATAAATTCTAATAACCAATGTTAAAATTTTGTCATTATGTTTTTTTCTCTGAAAGTAAATCACTAATGTCAGGTATAATGCTATGAAAATGTAGTTTGGGAAGAGGTTCTACATTTAATCTTTGGGTTGTTACATTTTTAAATACATCAGTAATATTTATTCTGAGAATAACTATCCTTCTAAGATTTTTCATACAGATGTTACCAATAATTTCAAAGCTTTTTTGTTAGGGGAAATCAGATTTCAGGTTTTACTAAACTCTTCATTTTAAATGAAGTTTACTTGATAACTCGATGAAATTTTTCCAGTAATATTTCAACTATACTGAAATCTGTAGTAGTCATCTAATAAAATTTGCTAACATTGGAAAGACAATATACTTTAGTTAAGTATTCGTAACTTATTGCCAAGAACTGTCACATATTGACTTTCCTAAAAGATGCTGTGGTTCCGTGACCTCTGCATGCCTTCCCATCACTGTCACCACTATGAGCACACCACCACACTCACCAAAATTCTTTCTTTGCTCAGTGGACTCATCAGGTGCTAGATGTACTGAGAGATGATTGGGCCTTCACTTGGTGGAAATAGTATCTCAGGCCCAGATGCAAAAGTGGGCAATACAGCTAAGTGGCTGTTACTGGGTTACAAATATAACTGGACAAGACAGAATATGCTCAGACTATATGCTATCATGACAAATAAAAGCTCTCAATTAAAACTTTTTACAAAGACCTCAATAACCTCTCAGTTTGCTTGAGCACTTCCTTGAATGCTGGATTGAGAAGCAATTCAATTGGAAATTCCAGTCATAAGTGGTGAATCTAGTTGTAATTTGGCCTTTGGAAACTGAGTTACAGCACATTTCTCCCACATATTTAAGTTACCTGCTTTAAAATGTTTTAAAAATGAATGGAGATCGGGTTACATTTTTATTTCATTTTTTTTAAGAGGGAGGGAGGGGCAGAGAGCCCTGACTTGGGGCTCGATATCACGACCCTGAGATCACGACCCTAGCTGAAACCAAGAGTCAGATGCTCAACCAACTGCACCACTCACATGCCCCTTAAAGTTACATTTTTAAAAAATAGTTTGTAGGTTACTGTTTAATCACATCCTAAAATAATGTGAATTTTTAAATTTTCTCAAATTTTTTTCAAGTAAATGAGACTTTGGGAGGTTTGAACAAAAATCACAGAATAATTTTAGAGGTAATTCTATGAATTCTTGTTGACGATATGTTGGGAAATCGAAGTTGTTAAGAAATATGAAAAAAAAAAAAAAACACCTGCAATTCAGAGGCCCCGAGTCTGCCATGTCCTTGTTTTCCATTTGTGATATTGCTTTTGACATGTCCTATTGTGTGGTGTCAAACACACCATGCAGTACAAGAAAAGATATAATCAAGAAAACACAGTTTGAAATGTCTACAGAAAGATTTGCCAACTAAAATTTTTCCAATGAGTCTCACTCCCTTTTGTTTTTTCTCTCCTATATATTTTCCCTATTCACCTTTTCAAAAGTAAATCAATGCTTTGAATTATAAGTAGAATTTCTGTTTCATTCCAATAAGCATTCATAAAATTCTCAGTCCCGGCCAGGTAGCTATTCTCACCTATTGGGATTTCGAATGGAACATGGTATAATCACTTCTCTTATTTATGAAATAATTATGACCACAGTGCTTTCCTCAAACTAAAACCAGAGGGCCTGTTTCTTGTAAAAAGATTCTAGGCATCCCTGAGTTGCTGAACACAACTTGGTTTTTAGATTATTTTGAATAAACCTGGAAACAAGGAGGAACATACAAGTGTTTTAAAACTAGAGAAATTCTCCCCTGCATTTTGAGAAGGAAGATCCTAAAACATAATATTCCTAAGAAGCAATATAGGCTGAAAAACACACAGTCTCAGATGCTTAACCACTGTGGGAAATTAGGGGGAAAAGGAATTGTTTCGACCCATTATTGACTAATAAAAATACCAACACTTTTATAATATCACATTAAATTATAAACTTCTGTCAACCTAAAACCAATAAACCAGTTCAAGAAGCAAGGTGTTTATTTGGGAATTAAAGAATTGCAATTCAGAGTACACAGATGTGGTTAGAAACCCAAATAGTGTCCCATTTACAGGAGGTGAACTTGGGCTTTTATGGATTTTCCTGTTCTTGTTGACATGGAATGTTGGTGGTTTGCCCCAGTTTAGAGGTTTAGAAAACAGGACATGCAAGTCAGTTCCTTCAAAATGGAATGGCTGCCCTGTATCTATTTAAAAAAAATGGCTCAACTTATATCATTTTTCACACTTCATAGAACCAAAGAATCTCTGTCTTGTTCACTTACGTATCCACAGTGCTTGCACAGATCCTTAACATAGAAGGAACTTAACACAGTTTTTGAAAGACCCAGAGTCAGTGACATAATCCTCTGTGCTGGAAATCCAGAGTCCTAACCAGATTATCCAGTTGGGAAAACACAGAGACAGTTAAATGTTCTGGATACAAATGTTCAAGCCATCTTAAATAATCATGCTGTTAATTTTCATATTTTTAATTACTGCATACTGATTTCTTACTGAATCTAACCCACTTTTGTACTGCACTGAAATTCTATCATGGGGAACATTACAAGTCTTCTAGACAAAAACAAATGAGAAATGATGCCCAGGCACTTTAAATTTTTTGATGAGTCACTTAAAAAATAAGTATTAGAGAGGAGACTACCATTTGACTCCCAGTACATGATGCCGTGTGTGGGCAGGGCAGTCCCAAGCTGTCCATTCTTGCAGATCATCCAAATTATGACTTGTTTGAGCTGCAAACTGATTGAGTAAAGGGATTTTCCGGGACTAGACATCTATATGGATATCCAAATGACCTAGTGCCATTTACTGATAAAACTGTCCTTTCTTCACTGCTCTGAAGTAATATCTTTTTTGTAATACTTATTTTCATATCTGCATGGGACAGTTTTGTACTAATGGTGATACTGGTGTATTGATGTCTCATTACCACATTATTTTTATTACTGTTTTATTTTAATCATTGTTGATAGCATACCAAAGTCTTCCAGTGTTGTTGTTCTTCAACACTAATTAAGTTTTCTTGATCTTTTGTGTTTTCTTATGGATTTTAGAATCAGCCTGTCAATAACTACAACAAATTTCTGCAGGGATTATGATTAAAATGGCAGTGAATTTAAAGATCTATTTAGTAAGATTGATACTTTTGTAATATCGAGTGTTTTATATATAATTTGAATTTAGTTCAGGATTTTATATTTCCCTAGTAAAAGCTTTCCACATCTTTCGTTGGATTTATTCCAATGAATTGTTTTTATTTCACATTTATTTTTAACATTTTAAAAAGGCATCCACTTACTAATTCATTTTAAATTATTTATTATTTGTGTATGGGAAAAGTCTATTATTCATATTGGCCTTATATCAGATAATAAAATTTTCCCCAAGCATCCCTTAAGCTGTACTTCAAAAGTTGGGTATATATTTCCAGTATCATTTTTTTAATTGTATCTTATTTCAAGTGTGGTTTCTTCTTTGACCGTGGGTTATTTAATTCTCTTTTGCTTAATATCCAAGCTGTTTTTGGTTTTATATTTCTAGTTTAATTCTCTTGTGTTCAGATAACATTTTCTGAATTATTTCAGTCTCTTATATTTTTAAAGATTTTATTTATTTGTTTGACAGAGAGAGGGAACACAAGCAGGGGGAGTGGCAGAGGGAGAGGAAAAAGCAGACCCCCCGCTGAGCAGGGAGACCGATGTGGGACTTGATCCCAGGACCCTGGGATCATGACCTGAGCTGAAGGCAGATGCTTAACGACTGAGCCACCCAGGTGCCCTATTTCAGTCTTTTAAAATAGAAGACCAACTTGGCTGAAGTTAATTTTAGTAATTTTTCCATGTAAATTTTAAAGAAATACATATATTGAAAATATTAGATCGATTAGTTCACATCTATGTACCATGATGTTCAGGTCTTCAATATCTTTGCATTCCTACCAGCTGTGCATATCTCCAGCTCCTTGCTAACACTTATTATTTTCTATCTTTTGATTATAGCCATTCCACTGAGTGTGGAATGGTATCTCACTGTGGTTTTGATTTGAATTTTTCTGATGACTAACAATGTTGAGCATCTTTTCTTGTGCTTGTTAGCCATTTGTATATGTTCTTTGGACAAATATATTTTCAAACCCATTGCCCTTTTTAATTGGGCTCTCTTTTTGTTGAATTGTGGAGTCTTTTATATATTCTAGATACAAATCTTTTATCAGATATATGATTTACAAATACTGTTTCCCATTCTGTGAGTTCTCTTTTCATTTCATTGACAGTGTTTTGGAAGCACAAAAGTTTTTAATTTTGATGAAGTCCAATTTATCTTTTGGTTATTGTTGTTGGTTGTAGTTTTGATGTTATGTGTAAGAATGCTTTGCCAAATCCAAGGTCATGAAGATTTATTCCTATGTTTTCTTCTAAGAGTTATATCGTTGTTACATTTAGGTATCTGATCTATTTTGAGTTCATTTTTATATATGGAATTCAACCATATTCTTCTGCATGTGGATATTAAGTTGTTTTAGCTCCATTTGTTAAAAGACTAGTCTTTGCCTGAATTGAATTATTTTGGGACCCTTGTCAAAAAACAATTGACCATGAATCTGATGGTTTATTTTTGGATTCTTAATTATATTCCATTGGTCTATATGTCTGTCTGTGCTTATACCACACTGTCTTGATTGCTGTCTTTGTAGGAATTTGTTTTTTGAATATACTTGGATAAGGGACAGTTTGCCATAATTTTTATCAGGGATTTAATTAATTAAATATTGAATGTACACTTTTGAGGAATGCTGCTTTACATTTAACCCAAGGACATAGGCCTTAGAGTCACCCTATGAAACTTTGGGTGTTTAAGTTGGCCACTCCATTTTGTGGAGTCTGAACTCCATCCCTCCTTCATCCTGTCAGACTGCCCCAGAGTTCTGTCCAGCTCCTGAGACACTGCTTTTGAATTTGAAAATGCTATGAGGAAAAATGGAGCACCAAGTGTCAGGCTTACCTATCTGTATTTCCCTAATGTCAAAGAACTTAGCCCTTCTGATCTTGGAGCTTTCTAAATCCTTCAAAAAGTTTTTTTTTTCTCCCCAAAAATATTTTATCCAGTTCTTCCAGTTCTTCCCAGTGGGGGCATCAGTCAGATATGACCTTCTGCCAAAGCCAAAAGCAGAAGTCAGAATCACCTTTAATGCATTAATAAGAATAGAACAATCTTGCTGGAGAACAATTAACAGATTCAATCTTTGAAAGACATTAGGTAAGTAATTTTGAGGCCTATCATAGAACTATTCTCAAAATTTAAAAGGAAAAAAAAATGTTGGATTACGCAGGGAGGTCTTCCCTGAGAATGTAGGAACTGAGTTGATCCTGGAAGAAAAACAAAACTCTCAATAGGCAAAGAGCTCTGTGGAACGAATTATTCCATAATAGCTTTTTGATAAACAGCATAATGAAATAAAATGTCAAACAACAGAGGGGACCTTGGGAAAAAAAGTATACCTAGCCAAAAAAAAAAAAAAAAATCAATCTGATTCATATTATAAATCCTGCAATTATTCTGCTATTGCAATTATATCAAATACTTTATATCAATTATATCTGATGAATTCTATTATCAGCATTAATGATGGGACCTACAAAAATAAAATGTATCAACTGGGGGAAAATAAAATTCACTAACACAAAATAAGAAGAATAATAATACTAACCTTTCAATCAGTAACTAATGCTAAGTCAATTAATGCAAATAAAGCTCCCTCAGATGCTTTGATGGAAACATCTTTGAACTGTCAACCTATTATTATTATGTATTAAAAGAGAGCTTATTTAAGTCCTTGTGCTCTAATCTGGAGGTGGCATATATTGTAATATAAACAGGGGGGTTTTAGTGATATATAATACACAGTTTTCTTTTCTATAAAACAACTGCAGTGTTCTCTGGATGAATTCCTGGCAAACCACAGAGCACTGTTCTTTTCTTTCTATGCCCTTCTCAGAGCATTTGAATCACTCTATATTCTATTGAGTTGACAAGTGCTCTTCACCAGCCTGCCTGAAGCCAGTGTAGCCCATATTACAAAGCAGAGCCAACCTTTCCTCCAGCATTTCAGGAAGAAATTTCTCTCTGTTTTTGAATGGTTGCAAAGTAGGAGTAAAGAGGAGAGGAGAAAGGTGAAGAAAAGCCTTGCTTAAAATCGTACAGACCTGTTAAGGTCACAGGGGCAGAGGCAATGGCTTTTCTAATTGACAATTGTACTATCAAACTTAACAGTGAGGTTATATGTCTTAGGTCTCAGTTCATAGCAGCCTACTTTCAGAATTAGCTCATAGTTCTTTGCCAGGTAAAGGCCAAATTGGCATTATTAACAAATTCTCCCAAAAAGATGTACTAGGTCAAAAAACCTATAAGCCCAACTCAATTGTTGAAAGTCTGATCATCTTCCACGTCAGATTCATATCTCCTCTTCTTTAAATGTTCCCCAATGTCCTCTCTCCCTCCCTGGCTAGAATTCATTACTTCTTTCTTGGTGCTCTCATGTAGTCGTATCTTCCACTTAAAATGCAGCATGTACTTAGAACTTGGCATGAGGTATCTCCTTTAATGCTCATGATGCTGTGATGAAGCAGGTGTTGCTTTCCCTATTTCCCAGATGAGGTAACAGAGACTCAGAGAAAGCTAGCGACTCCCCTGTGGTCCTTTGTGAACTCTCTTCCGACTGACTCAAAACCAGAGGCTCAGTCTAGTCTACCATTCTTCTCCTTGGCTTTTGTTATTTCATCAAAGATTTATGTACAATACCCTTTGAAATGATCTAAAGGCCTTCAGCTTTACCACCCACAACCTTTCAGAATACCCACACCAGATAAAAGTTGTGTGGATGATTTTTTTAAGCTTATCAAAATCTGACATCAGTTGCTCTTAACAAGCCACAAGGAAGTACACACATTTCTCCACCTGATTTTGGGAGCCTCCATGCTTTAGTCCTAAGATTGCCTGTTAGCTTTCTCGATCAGTGAGCGCTTATCCTGTCTGATCCTGACTTCTCCTTGTGTCCCTAAAACACTTTGTGTGTTCCTGCCTCCCTGGTTTTGTAAAATTATATTATTATATGATATATATATATATATATATATATATATATACACAATACATATGTTGTACATTATATCTATAATGTGTACATATTTATAAACATACATATATATGGAGAGAGAGAGTCACATGTAAATCAGTAACATATAGTACCTAAGAACTGTGCATTTCAGGTACTGCAAATTATACTCCAGTAAAAAAATAACCTAAAAACTAAAAACAGCAAAAATCCCACTGTGGTTTATACTTCTGTGTCCCCTTCATAGTGGTGTGACTGCTTTTCCAAACTGTAGGTGTAGAGGTAGAAATGGATAAAATATCTCCATAGTTATTTCAATGCATTCCTTGGATATTATCTCTTAAAATATAAAACTAGCGCCAAAGCCTCAACCCCTCCAACCTCTAGAATACACCACTTTCTACAAAGCACAGATAATAGAATTCAGGCTCCATTAAAACGAGGGCCCAATTGCGTGAACCCCAATAAACTGAGGGTCTTGCCGCAAGGAAGATAAGAGGGCTGCTGAGCACTTTCCCAGTGTGTGATGCTGCCTCCTGATCAGCTTAACCTTTCCACCCCTTGTGTTCTAACTCGTGAAGAAGAAGATAACTCTAAAATCGTGGCAAAGTTTTTCTGAAGCCATGGGATAGAGTCAGTAGAAAAGTGAAAATCATATCTGGTAGTAACAGCTTTGGAAATCATGTGGTATTTATTTATTTATTTATTTATTTATTTATTTATTTATTTTTAAAGATTTTATTTATTTGACAGAGAGAGACACAGCGAGAGAGGGACCACAAGCAGGGGGAGTGGGAGAGGGATAAGCAGGCTTCCCGCTGAGCGGGGAGCCCGATGCAGGGCTCGATCCCAGGACCCTGGGATCATGACCTGAGCCGAGGGCAGACGCTTAACGACTGAGCCACCCAGGTGCCCCTCATGTGGTATTTAAATAAGATGTAATAGTAAATTGTTCTAATAATAATGTTCTAACACGTAGATTTCTGAATGCCAGATATGTTGATAGTCTTTTCTTATCTCCCTTTATGTTACATTATTTTCGTTGTGAAGTAGTTTTATTATTCTTCATACATTAAGTTTAAACAAGTAACCATATTTCAAGTCTTATTGTTGTGAAGCAGCAATCTTCAGTACATTTCAGATGGTATTAAGACACCAGACTGAAGTTTCCCTGATTTCAGTTATTCAGAATTTCCTGAGAGAGCCTGTCTTATTGCTGTTCAAAAATAAAATTGGGATATAAAGTATGAATTCTGATTAGTCTTCCCTGCAGTCAGCCCCTTTATGGTGAAGAGTATGACATTGCTGACCAGCTGCTCAGAATACCTCATTGTTCCCTATTACAAAACCACTGACACCAATACCCTTGCTTGCATTTGCTAAAAGAATTAAGAATAAAAATATAGAGAGCTTTGTTTGATTCATAGGGTATTCTAACACCAAAAATATAATGCTGTTAGATTTCTGCTTTTTATAGGAGAATGGCATGTGACAGAGTAAAGAAATTTCCTCTTCTATTACCTAATAATAATGTCAGATAAAAACAAATCTCGACTTAGGTAAGGAGAAACTTCATTTTTAAAAGGCTATTACAATAGTGTCCCCACCACAGGATTTGCAAACATCTCAAAATCAAGCAGAAAAAGACTTTTCTCTGCAGGGTAGAGCAAGCAGGGCTAGTGGGAACTTTTGAGGGAAAAATGGGCGAGAGAATGGAGGTGATAGTGTGATCACGGTGGTCTGATGGGAAATATTTTTAGCTATGGTCAGTTGATCCTCTAAATGAGCTATTAAGAGGGGATGTTCTGTACTTTGGTGGTTGCTTAGACTCAGGGGCAAGCCAGAGTTCAGGGACCTGTGGGGAAGAGAGAAGTCTGCCTAAAGTTTGGCCAAGTTAAATCAGTGGGTAAGTGATGGGCAATTGTGAAGAGTTGGTCAATGTTTTGCTAGAAATCCTATTTTTAAATCAAAATGAAACCAAATCAACAAATATATTTGAATGCCTACCATCTATGGGACACCATGTCCTGTGGAGAATGATAAACTCTGAGGTAATCTTATTGGCCATGACTTTCTCTTCCTCCTTGGAATTGACCATGGGGAATTTTGTGTCCTATTACCCCTTGATCACACTTGTTCCCTGATGCTTGAAATGCTTTAGTGAATGAGGGATGACAAAGCAATAGAAGTAAAACAAAGTTATGATTTGTGAGTTCATAGAAGTGCCCAAAGACAGTAGTAGGCAAATTGTGCCAGTGAGTGCATTTTTCTAGGCTGAACTTACAAATAATTTATGCCAATTAAATGTCATGGTGTGTGTGTGTGAGAGAGAGAGAGAGAGAGAGAGAGAGTGGGAGATGTTGAGATGGCACCAAAAGAGACAAAGAGGCAAGATACAAAGTTTCTGTCAGGGCAAGTGGTCTATGGTTGGAATGAATGTCTTTTCTTTAGGACATAAACTGAGGACTCCCTAAGTAGAATTAACCATATGTATTGCCAAAGAGATGACAGGAAGGAGCATCAGGCAAGAAGCTAGATATTCATTTTCTTCGTGGAACTGCCAGTAATAATTAGGATGATGTTGTGCAAGTCACTTACACTCTTTGCACCTCACTGCTAATATCTACAGAATGAAGGTATTTGATAAACTTTAGGGTTATTGCCCCCCAGGCTTAACAAACTGTGATCATCATTAATGATTATACAGTTGCATGAGAAACTTACATTCGAACTGGTATGAGAAAAGTTAACAAGCAACATTGATTTGCTTAGAGACAACAGAACAGATGTCAAATAGTACATGTGATTAGTTATAAATGCTACAGATAGTCATGTATTAGCAATTCATAGAAGAGTGAGAACACTTTCAAAATACATCATAAAAAATGAAAAGACGTATTAGAATTTTCGGTTTAGTTGTTCTTTTACTTTTGTTTTATTTTTTTTATTTTTTTGAAACACATTAGGTAATCTTATAAGCTGTGTGTTTGGAAGCTAGTATTTCAGAAAAAAAATGCACAAGGCTTATGATTTCTCTGTTTTGAGAAACACTTGTGAAAATATTTTCTTAAGCTAATCCATGTTTATTTATGACAATTGGGTCTGAAATGTATAGATCCCCCTATATGCCTGTATGGATGAAGTTTTAATCAACATGTATAATATTTATATTTACTAGCAGGGTGATACAATGTCTAACCATAAAATTTGGCTTATAGGTAATGATAACATCAACTTTCAAAACCTAAGAAAATGAAAAATGAATCTTGATAGCTTTTTGATGTTATCAACCTAAAGATAAATAGGGGTTAATAATTAATTGTTTAGCCTCATATTGGGCTGAATTTTTAGCAGTTTTAATAGAATCTCTTCAAATATATCAGATGAAAAAATAAATTTCTAACACATATAAGCTATAAATACAATTCACTTAAATGTACTGACGTCTAATACAAGCAGTCCCCTTAAAGAGGCCTTAAACATGACATATTCAAAATAGGATGTGGTTATTATAGCTGAAATAAGAATGAGCTTATGAGTAGCCATAGAAGGTGGGAGAATATTAATCTATGTTTAAAGAGACTGTCTGACATTTGGGCAGTAGTAGTTTGGTGCACGAGAAGATCAGCATTACATGATTTGCTATGGACCAGAAAAGAAGATTAATCTGTACCCATCTATCAGGAAGACTGATGGCCCCCTTTTGCTGGTTAATGCAGGGTCCTTTTTCAAGTATTGGATGTCTTTGTGATGTGAATTTTATGGCTCAACAATTTTCCAAGGTTACTCTATTTATGGTGGAGAGTAATTTGCCAATTCAACCACAGTTGCTTGGAATAACATTCATTCTGATCTTCAACTCTAAGTTTATATTTATTGTGATATATGATGAATTGCCTGTCACTGCTCAGTAAGGCCCAGAAAGTTTACTGTGATCACTCAAAAGCAGTCAAAACTCACCACAAATTGTTCTTTGGATATAAAACATAAATGAGCTTACTTTCACATTCATTATTAACTAATTCTCACCCTTACCTGTTGATGCTGCATGATTTCCAAGATCTTTGTTCTGTTCTTTGTTACAGTTCCTGCAAATAGGGCCAGTACTTTTCAAAACTTTTGGAAATTTATGTCAAAATTCAACGAATTTCAATTATGCTTTATAAAATACACGGGTAGAGAAACATATAGATAACATAGAGCTAACATCATTTGAGAGCTTCCTGTATAATGGGCACTGTGTAACATAGAGTATTTCATTTAAATCACAAGACTTCAGGGCACCTGGGTGGCTCAGTCAGTTAAGCATTGGGACTCTTGATTTCAGCTCAGGTCATGATCTCAGGGTCATGGGATGGAGCCCTGCCATAGCATCGGGCTCCCGTCTCAACAGGGAGTCTGCTTGTCCCTCTCCCTCTACACCCTGCTCTCTCTCTCAAATAGATAAACAAAATCTTTAAAAAAATAATAAAACTCATTACTGTGAATATTCTATGAGTGGCATAATAATGGCCAATCCAGAAATATGGAAGGCCATCCAGAGAAGTTTCTGAACTCAACAATTTTTTACAAAATGCTGCTGAGTATCCAGCACCATCAAAGTGTGGGTGGGTATCAAGTGATGATTGAAGAAAATTTCAATGTAAGAAATTTTAAAAGGAAGAATCCTTAGTTAAAAAAAAAAAAAAAAAGAGGAAGAAAGTATTAAGGAAGGTTATGACTAAATAATGAATCTCCAATCTTCATCACCTCTAATTTTCCTATTTCCATGGATGTATAGTCATTGTAATCATATTTTACTGTCTCTTCTGGTGAGAGATTGATTTACGTTTTTCACATTGAAAATGATAGCCTAGTTAATCATGTATAATAGTGATTTGACTGTTTAGTAAATATATAAAAGACTGGAAAAAGAAAGGCCGTGTAGATTAGATGAATGAGAAATTAGCCAATGGGTAAAGACAATATATACACAGAGCTGAAACACAGTAGCCTATGATTATTGTTGTCAGTAATTAAAACAAAGACCAGGTGAATTAATAAGTTAGGCCAAGATCAGACCCAGAAATTTGTAAATCAAATCAAGTTTTCTGTATTTTCATTAAAATGACCTTGACTGCTGGACAAAAAGAGCAGTGTGGGCACAGAGTTGAAGTGTTGTCACATCGAAGATAAAAGACATTATTTTAGTAAAGATAGAAAGGAGCAGCTTTAGGGGATTTTGCCAGGGGAGAAGGGGCTTGTAAGTATATCAAACTGTGAGATTTCAGGAGGTCTGAAGTGTCTATGTAAGGTCCCATGAGACTGTTTCTAAAGCTGAACTGAATACTGGAAGAAGGGCTTGTTTGGAAGTTGTGTTCACTCTATTACTCCAGATACCTAAAGAGATGTCAGTGATTGTCTGGACAGAGTCTCAGAGATTAAAAATTCTCTCTGGATTTTAAAATCCTCTGTGGAATGAATTTTTAGATGTTTTAGCTACTGTTTATTTCTAGAACTCTAGTAACTAATTTAGAACTTCCTGAGTGAATTTGTAAGGAGTTCAAGAAAGTTTCCAGGGAAAGAAAAGTAGTGAAAATATTTCTCAATAAAACAACAGTAATAAGTCCTAGATCCAAATGAACTTGACTATCAAGCCCTAAATTTGGTCACTCTATTGCAGGGGAAATTGGATGGTCCATATACTTCTCAAAACTCAAACTACAAATGATTTAGATTTCTTGACTGGTTTAGACAAAAGGAATCTAATGTTTTGGACATCTTAGAATATTTTATGCCTTTCTTCTCTAGTGGTCGTAATTCTTACAGATCGCTTATTGCTAATGCTATAAGCCAGAGGCAAAATTGAAATAGTAAAAAGTAATTTGTGAAAGTCAGGCCTGTTTCACAAGGGCCCTGGGTTAATGTGAACCATTAAGAACGGGAATGTTAAATATTCACTTGCATTTTTTTCTATGTTTTATGGTTTTTTTTTTAACTTTATCGTTTTAATTTAGCTTAAAATCCTTTTGTACATGGTATAAGATATGATCATTTATTTCCCTAAATAATGTGTTATATAATAAGTATTATGATGCTTTTTGTGTATGTATTTTATAATTTGATATGTATTCATAATTTTATATACATACATACACACATATGTTTGGTATAGGATTACCTGTTTTGTTTTATTAATCTATCAATTCTTACAAAAGTACCACATCATTGTTTGAATATTGAGTAAAAATGCCACTGTTGATTAATCTTTATTTTTTCAAAATATTTTAACTGTCCATTGTTTTGGACTAATGCATTTTCTTTATTTTATCCAAAGCAAATGGTTACTGAGAATCTAACGAGTTGCTAGGTGCGATAAAACAAGACCTAAGTAGTCTCATTTCTCAGGAAGCTCACAGTGTAGTACAAGTGTATGTCCCTGGCTAAAGCTTCTGTCTAAAGTTTCCTTTGTGTTTCTCCTGAGATGCACTAAGCCAGACTTTGAAGAAGCCTCATAAATATTATTTTATCTTCCTCCCTTCATGTCTTAATCAGAGTGAGAATTTATCAGCCTGCTTCATTCTTGTCCACTCATCAGGAATTTGCAGCTGCTGAGTTGAGGCACTTGCAAAAATAAGTTGAATCTCTGCAGCCCCAGATCCCTGAGGGCAGGAATTCATGCTTCCTTATTCATATAGTCTCCCCAGCTCATGACACTTTCCCTGGCACAGAGCGGACTGTAAGTATTTGTTTAACATAGCAGACTTGCTGCTGCTATCTTGACATCTCTTACAAATATATAACATTTGCTGCCCGATTGATACTCTTTTAAGCTTCCTCAATTCAGAACCCATTTATTCATTCACTCCTTCACTCGCCAACAAATAGTGTTGGTTGCTTCCAACCCACAGGTGTTTTCACGCCTCCCCGGAACATTCTATTCCTTAATCGAGATTCAGGGAAAGTCGGTCTTATTCTACAATGGCTTCACACTGAGTGTGCTCTGGTTGTAGGCATGTAGTCCTTGGCACACCTTTCACCCCTCTCTTGAGGAGTTTTGCATGAGAATAAGAGGAAGAGGGTGAATGCAGATGTCTATCAATAAATAAGTAAATCTATTTTGGATTTCTGTCCATCTAAGAATCCTTTGCTAGCTCTTTCTGTGAATATCATAAAATGGGAATGGTTGAGGGTAGCATTAAGCTGTGGATGTCCCCAAAAGAACTCAGCTCTTGTCCTGCAGAGGACTCCTTTCCCTCTTCATTGTACCCTCTTCCTGATCCTGCCTCCTAAGTGTAGGTATTTTCAAACTTTTCTCCCTTCATCAACCTCTATGTCCATGAAATCACCAAATCCTGTTTTCATTTAACACATCACTGGACCTGGCACCTGTTTCTCCCCCGCCCCTGATGCTCCTGCAGATCTGTTACCCCACCCGCCCCACCCTAGCCAAGTGGTCTTCCTGCTCTCTTGTCTCCTCTCCTTAATCTAAACATTCCTACCCTGTTGCTCTTCTAAACCATTGCTCTGATCTTGCTCCTGGTTAAAAATCACAAGACAAAAGGCTGTTTCTCCTGACAAACAAATTCTCTTATTATAATATGAGATCAATAACTCATCAGATTTCTAGTTTTCCGGGATGCCTTGAACTAAAATTTATGCCCAATTTCAACAAGTGTCCCTGGCTGGGATTTTCATTTGGAATTACCACACGCATTTCAGTTTTGGCTCTCCTCTTTTGTCCTTTTGCAAGAATGTACTATTAAATACCAGATAGATTTTTAAAATAATAATAAAAATAGCTGTAATCAAAAATTATAAGCATCTTTGTTCCCTTCAGAAAACTACATTAAGTGTAAAATAGAATTTACCTTTAAGATAAATTATTGCTTTTTTATTCGCAGGAAAAGTCTTAACAGAGCCAAGTCTCTACGGTCTTTCATTCTGTTTGGGAATAGGAAGCTACATCTGTATAGATTTACACTTTCTTTATATTATAAGGTATCTACTGCCCACACTGAATTATGTGTTTTAGTGAACATTCTCTGTTGACTGTTCCAGACCCAGGCTTCAGCCTTCTGTTAGTGCTGACCTTTATAGACTTCCTCAAGAAGGCCCCTTGCTCTTTGCTTCTGGTTTGGTTTAGCAAAGGGGACACGCCAGCAAGAGATCAGAAGAAGAGAGAGGAAAGAATTGGGGTATTTCCTTCCTTATTTCTCTGCCTTGCTGATGGGTGGTTGTGCAGTACTGGCTGAGGTTCTTTCTTCTGTGAGGTGAGCGTCTCTTTTATCTACAGGTCTCACTGGGTCCGTAATAGCTTTCTCCACTTACAATGGGTCTCCCTTGCTGTTATTAGCTTTACCATTCCTTGTTGGCCTCCTTTAGTACTGGTCACCTTTGTAAACAGTCTTTATTAAACACTCTTTAATTACCTCTTTTGAATTGCTGTATCTTTCTTATCTGTTTATCATCAATACATGTGAGTTCTTAGTTGCTTGAGCAGGAAAATAGATTTAATATCTGCCCGTTCTACCCAATCCACCCAAGCTGCAGAAAGTCATGAGCTTCACCTCACATGGGAGAAGTCAGAAAAGAGTAGCAGATTGGACCAATGATGTGATTGTTTATGAAACTGACTAATTTATGATGTCCTGAACATAACAGATTAGTCCATTATATTTTGATGTCATTGCATTGTCCAAATGAAGGTTCTAGGCCAATGCGATAACCCATAGGAGTGGAAGCTTTTACTATGCATCATCAGTGGAAGGAGTTGACTCTATGAAAGGACATGAGAATGTGGATGATGGGCTCTAGACAAGAATAAATAAGAAACATTTTCTTCTCTCTGAGACATATGTAAGTTGGGCTTAGAGTACAGGGCATGATAGGTTCTGGGCATTTCTGGTGGGTGTAAGCTGAGCTTGTATGGAATGAATGCTAGATAGCCTTAGAAAGGCTTGGGAAGGCAGCCTTAGACAGTCCAAATACTGTTATTTCAATTAGCAATAGTTTTCTATGTTATCCTGCTTCCTTGGTGAGATTTTACCAAAAATTTTTGGATTTTTGGAACCATCAGGTCTACTGGTGGATTAAGGTGTAGGTGGCCCAGGGGTGATAACTGAAAGAGAGTTGTATCCAGGAGAAAGTAATTTTTGGAGGGACATCATCAAAAGAGGCAGCAACTAAAACACATAGACTCCAGGAGGCTGAGCTTGAGCCTACATGTAGTAACAACTGTGGGTACTTTCAGAAACCAGGGGAATATTCAAGATAGGCTAATTTCTGGCAATCAAGTTAGCAAGAGCTCATGCATACAAACCACGGTTCCTAGAAGAACTCTTGACTATTTTCTATTTAGTCATTGATGAGACCAGACCATTTGTATTATAATTGTTTAATGTCTATCTATACTCTAAGTTCACTGTAAACTAGCCTTTTTCTTTAAGATTTTATTTATTTGAGAGAGAGAGAGAGAGAGAGAGAGTGAGCAAGAGAGAGCACAAGCAGGGCAAGGGTCAGAAGGAGAGGGAGAAGCAGGCTCTCCACTGAGCAGGGAGCCCGACATGGGGCTCCATCCCAGGACCCTGGGATCATGACCTGAGCCGAAAGCAGATGCTTAACCAAGTGAGCCACCCAGGTGCCCCTGTAAGATAGCTTTTTACTTTCCTCCAATTCCTTTTGGCTGTCAAGATACGAGTAAAATTAAATTCTTAGGTACATACTCAATAAATGTGTATAAAAAGGGGAAATGTTGGATAGCTAAAAGAGGCAATATTGTATCATAGATGAGATTGATGAGTTCCAGTAGCTGTGCGACCATAGGCAAGTTGCTTAGTTCCTCCTTGCCTCAATTTCCTCATCTGTAAATGGGCCCAATAAAAGTACTTAGTACAAAGGATTGTTGTGAAGAATTAAATTTTTTAATATATGTAAAATCCTGGGGTGCCTGGGTGGCTCAGTTGTTAAGCGTCTGCCTTTGGCTCAGGTCATGATCTCAGGGTCTTGGGATCGAGCCCTGCATCCGGCTCCCTGCTCCGTGCCTGCTTCTCCCTCTCCCACTCCCCCTGCTTGTGTTCCCTCTCTCGCTGTGTCTCTCTCTGTCAAATAAATAAATAAAATCTTTAAAATATATAAATGTAAAATCCTGAGATCAGTGCTAGTCATATAGTAAGCTCCAAGCATGTCAGCTATTAATATTATAACCACCTAATTGTTCTCATTGCCATTATGACCAATATTTAAGAAAATGACTACAGAATGTAGTTGGATAGAAACTGGGCAGTTGCGACAGCTGAAACCCTTCTGAGACATGGTTCTAATTACTGTCACAAACTATTTTAGGTCACAATCATCTCTCCTGTATTTGAGCCACTCTGATTTTATTATACATACAAACAATTGTGTAGGGAGTGATATGCCCTCTTTTTTTTTCTTGTCTCATGTTTATTGTCATAAAATTTCCTCAAATTCATCATTTCCTTAAAGATGGGGCATTTTCTCATGCTCCCTTTGTATTCCTCCTTGTTTCTCTTACTTTGCTGACTGAGAGCTCGGGCACGAATTGTACTTACAAAACCACAGAAAGTGATAGACAGGAAATCGTTATGAACATTTTTTTTTTTTTTTTAAAGATTTTTTTTTTTTATTTATTTATTTGAGAGAAAGAGAATGAGAGAGAACAAGCACATGAGAGGGGAGAGGGTCAGAGGGAGAAGCAGACTTCCTGCCGAGCAGGGAGCCCGATGCGGGACTCGATCCCGGGACTCCAGGATCATGACCTGAGCCGAAGGCAGTCGCTTAACCAACTGAGCCACCCAGGCGCCCCGTTATGAACATTTTTATCATTACTACATATCTCCACACCATTAACTTAGGTTTAGTAATTGGAAATTATCTCTTTTGCATTAATAATTGTTAATGGACAGACAGAATTTGATTATTTTTCTCTTTATGTTTATAGCTTCTCTTTTACTATCTTATACATCAGATAAAGCCAAAATGCAGGGGCTAGAAAGCCAGAATATACCTGTGAGCTTTGGGAGAAATAATGGTGAACATAACATAGATGACACACATTTGTGTCCAAGTACGGCTACCCTGAGGACAGAGGAGCCCAGTTTGCTTGGACTATAGCATTATCACTATACCAGAACACTCCCTGGATTTAAATAAGCAGAATTGACAGTGGTCTATATTGTTATGCAACTTATGATATTTCAGAGGCCCTATTTAATCAAAACCACCCCCCTCCAATTACTGTAACACCTGGCATTTCATCAATGACTCTCCCTTACCTCCTTAATTAAGGCATCATATGGGTTAAATAGCTCTTCGGGCTTTCTCCATAGTGACGAATACTTTGGAGTGAGATGCAACGGATACAGGTGATGAAGGAGAAAGACTCTGGCCTTATGAGTCAGGCAACCTGCATTCTAATTCCAAGTCTCCCACTACGTGGGCAGACAAACTTCTGCAGATACGTTCATTGATTTTAGTGTTCTTTGTTCACTCATAAAGCACCTCTGGGTGCAAAACTGGGGTAACATGGTTTCCAGTTTTGAGAATATTACAGTCCATTCCAGGAAACAGGATGGCCTATGTCAAAAGTTAAATACCAGAGCAGTGCAATATATGGTTCTCAAATGACTACAACAAAAATATAAAAATAAAAGGGTAAGGGGTCACTGTGAACCAAGGGGTTGAGGGGATAGGATCAGAGCAGTCTGAAAAGGGGGAGGTTGGGGAAGGTCTGGGAGAGAATACAATGGGAGTTAGTAAAGTGCGTTATATTAGGTAAGACTTTGGGTATAAACTTGGGATAGGAACTTTTTTATGACTCATTTAAAATAATTATAATGAGAATTAATTTTATGATCTCATTAAAATTCCTGATAGCTTATATAGAATCTACACTTCCATTTTCATTCAGTTTGTTAGCCAAGAGTTAGCTTTCACTGTTTAACTCAGGATTTATATGAGAGGGGAAATAATTGGAAGATCTAGTTGTTTTTCTCTGCTTTAATAAAATTTAAAAAATAAACGATTTTTTAAAAACAATGCCAAATGGAGCCATCGATTTTTATTTCAAACTAAGCAACTGCAGTCTATTCTCTGATAAAAATGAAGAATTCCCTTTTCAGCTGATAAGGCACAGAGTGTTTATCTTTGGCTGATCATAGAAAGAAGTTGGCCTGGGCTATCTGTCTGCTTTTATGAGGCTTTGTTAACACAAAGAGACAATGAGGCCAAAAGTGGCTTTTGACTTATTGGGTCCTTATCATATCTGGCATCCCTTCATGAAGGAAAATAAAAGTCAGGTGGCAGTGAAATTAGGTGAACTTTTCTAAAATAAAAACAAATGTGGGAAACGGTAGATTTCTTCCCCCCCATTCTCAGGAGCTATATAAGAATTAATGTTGCTTGTGATCCTGAAGGATGAAGTTCAGTTTATTTCCCTGGCCTTGATGACATGTGCTTAGCATAGCTTATGAACAAGGAAAAAAAAAAACATAGGCATTAATTGCACACCAATCTATTTTATTTTTTTTTTAAGATTTTATTTATTTATTTGACAGAGAGAGACCAGCGAGAGAGGGAACACAAGCAGGGGGAGTGGGAGAGGGAGAAGCAGGCTCCCCGCAGAGCAGGGAGCCTGATGTGGGGCTCGATCCCAGGACCCTGGGATCATGACCTGAGCCAAAGGCAGACGCTTAACGACTGAGCCACCCAGGCGCCCCACACCAATCTATTTTAAACTCCTCCTTGACAAATACCTCTATGGTCAAGGTTGTCCCGCGTAGCCAAAGGTTGTGATATAGTTATTGCACAGTGAGGCCAAACATACCATGGGAAGACAATGTTGTTTTTGCTCTGATGTTGTGAAGTTTGCTCTGTGTTGTATGTAGACTTCAACAAATGTTTTTTTTTTTTTTTTTAACATATTAGAAAGTCTCAAAAGCATTGAGTATTTTAATGGTAACTTTGAATTTTATGATGGAAGTGAAGTCCTTCTGATTCTTTATTTTTTGCATCTGTATTCAGGATGCAGAGAAACAACCTCAAGGGCCATCTTGTCTGTAGAATTCAATCCCTTCTTAGGATGTTGAACTGGTGCTTCTTCAATATCTAGTGAGCAGCTCCACCATGAGAAGCTCCTGTCCATGGAGTCATCTGGTCCCACTGTGCACAGCTCAACTTGTCAGACGACCTCTCTTTGGCTGAACTTTCTCTTAATATACAGGGATTACAATAGTTTTTACAACACAAATAGTGCTCTGTCCCCATATTAGTGCTTCAAATACTTGAAGAACTCTCTTTATCTTATTTTTCTTAGCTTTCTCTTTTATTGACATCCTTACCTCCTGTAGCTCTTACTCATATAACTTTGTTTCTAAGCTTCTTATCATCTTGGCCAATCTGCTGTGCATTTGCGTTAGTGTATCAATAACTCTCTTAAGTATCTTATCCAGAACAGAAGACTGTACTCAGGTGTGAGTGATGAGTGTAGAATATAGGAAAGTATGATTTAGACTGTATTTTTGTTAATGTAAGCTAACGTTGATTTTTATAGAGGTCAGATCTGTAACTTGTAGTCAACCAAAATCTGGAGATTGTTTTTTTTCCAATCTCATCTGCTGATAACATACTTTCTGATAGATACTTTAGAACACCCACATGTGTGCATGCACACACACAAACAATCTAGGTATAAAGGGGCACCTGGATGGCTCAGTTGGTTAAGCATCTTCCTTTAGCTCAGGTCATGATCTCAGGGTCCTCGGATTGAGCCCCACATTGAGCTCCTTGCTCAGCGGGGAGTCTGCTTCTCCCTCTCCCTCTGCCTGCCGGTCCCCCCTGCTTATGCTCTCTCTCTCTCTCAAATAAATAAGTAAAATCTTTTTAAAAATGTAAATGTAAGAGTTAACATTATTTCTGTTAAATTTCAGCTTGTCTTTTGGACCCTTGAATTTGCCACATATTGATTTTGCACATTTATGATTCTAAGGACTTCTGGGACTTTATCTAACAGTAATTACAAACATCATAGGCAATTGTCATGGAGAGAATTCTCAAATAAAATGAGGCCTTCCAGTATATTCTGGTCACTACTCCTAGCAAAATATTCCTCTCTCAAGGCTTCTTCTGTTATTCCGTAACTCTACTTAAATTTGGCAGGCCTTAGCAGTCATGTTTCAGTTCAAGTCAAGTGCACACTACAGGGGGAAACTCAGGAACTAAGGCCTGTCTCTTTCTCCCAAACCCAGAGATTTTGTCCACAATTTCAAGTGTCCAAAAAGAAAAAGAAACAGGAAATATTAATAAAATTGCAGCACTTTCAGAAATGGAATCTTCACACCTACAGGATAAGCAAGTCCATACAAGGAATCCTCATCAAATTATCAATTAACAAGTAACATTAAACCTATTCATGGTATAGGGCAGATAAAGGAGGGCTAGACATCATGAGCACTCTAGAGGAGCATACATTCTATTCAGGGGATTCAGGGAGACATACCAGCAAGTCAAGAAATTAATATTAAAGGTTTTAAATAGTTACTTTAACAAAACATAGCAGAAGTTACAAGCAAGTGGATGAGCGATTGTGAAGTGATGTCATAGATAGTGAAAAGAGGCAGTTGTATGGTAACATGGTCCAAGGACACTCTTGGGGCTTTTACGGGGAGAATTGGAGACAGCATTCAAAGCAGAAGAGCAACATGGATTATCTTCACTGGCACCTGCTTGGTTCATATCCTGGCATATTTTGCTGTTGTTCATATGATCAGCATCATATTTATTTTGGAAAATGAATTTAATTCCACTCCCATTCTTGAGACAAGTAATTATTAATTATTGGTTCCAAGTAATGTGACTGAGTTTTAAACAAACACTGGGATTACATATTCCATTGAAAATTATTTTTACTGGCTTTCCAAATGAGGATCTTGACACATCACTTCTGGAATCCTGAGAGAATAATCAGAACCAGGGGCCTGAGCAGGACCAGCCTACACAGTCATAGAGGCCAGATCTGTGGAGGGCCACGAGTCCCAGTAACAAAAATTCAAAGACGCCCACAGAATTTTTCTAGAGAGCTTTGAACCACAAAGTCCAGGAATAAGACTAAACTCAGGAATATTCTACTTTGTCAGGAGTTATGCATCTAAATTCGGTCTTAAATGAAGTTCAGAATTTCTTCAGTTCTCCTTCCTCTGAACTGTTTTTATACAACTCCTCATCTTAGATGCTGCTAATGGGTACCAATGGGCCCATTATACTATATACTTAGACCAAAGATGCTGTTTTGCTGAAAATAATCTTAGTCTCTTTGGGAATTTCCTTAGAGTATAAGGTAAATTTTTTTGGATATAGTTATTGGATAGGGTAATTAATAATTCCAAACACAATACATTTATGAGGCTTAGGCATTCTGCATTGTGTGAACTGAACCTGCAGATAAGACGAGAAGAATTGCTGAAATATTTAGGCATCTCAAAAATAGCTATAATAACTATAATATTATACAGGGACTGCTTTAGAGTAACTACTACTTTAATCTACTTATAAAAATATCAGTCCCATTAATTTAGGATCACATCCAGTATTGTAATTATGAGCCTATAGAATTGAGAGGCAGGTCATTATATGTTTTTGAAAAAAAAATTATATTTTCAATTTAAAAATCACTTTTCCTCATATTAAAAGGCAAAAGTTGTAGTAGCCTTTTTATGGCTAAGGCAATGGCAATTTTGAAAAGTGTGGATGATTTTAAATTTGGTTGCAATGTTCAAAATTATATCCATTAAAAATAGTCTCTGGAAACTCCCACAAGGTGCTACACTAAATAATGCTGATGGAGAAGGAGGGTGAAGCAGGCAATGGAAAAACCATGGGGTATCACATGGATTACGTACCCTTCACCTTGGTACTTTCAAAATTCAGTATCACTTCTGTCTCTATCAACAGGCTAATAAAGAATGGAATATGGCAAAATGGGATGGAATTTGATCATGTGAAGGCTCCCTCTGCTTGGGATATTCTTCCTTTGCATTACTTTTCAGTCTCAACACTGACATTTTTGACCATCTCAAGCTCAAAAGCAATTATCATGGGATTTCTGATCTTTAAATTCCTAGCAAACTATAAATGATGCCCAGCAGCTTTTTCCCTTAGTACACTGACATGGTGTATAACTTTTGAATTTATGGGCATTTTACTTAGGATCAAAGAGAGAGATAGTATGTAAAAGTAGGCTGCCTTTTACAGAAGAGCAAGTGTATTGAAGAGTCCAAACGTAAGTTTTCTGTTGGTTAAAGAAGTGGGAGTCCTTCTGGCCTACAGGAACCAGTGCCAGACTCGTGGGGAAGGATTGTGTCCTAGGAAGTAGAGAGATCCTGGGAATGCAGAGGTACTGATTTCTCCTCCAAGTTCCGGGCAAAGTGCCTGCAGGAACTTACCCCTATAAGGTGGTATCTACTCTTACTATTCCATAGCACATAGAAAAATCCTCAGAAAATGTTCTTGTATATTTTTTATTTGCTTTATTTGCTCTTTATAATATGCCTATGTAGGAGGAGCCGTGAGGCATCATGGAAAGGCTACAGTCCAGCTTTTGTATTCTCTTCCCACCATGGTGGTCCTGGGTGCGTTACTCAAGTCTGTGGACCTCTCCTTCCTCACTGACAAATGGTGATATTAATCCTTACCTCATGCCCACTTAATTGAGGATTAAATGAGAGGGTAGATGCAGTATCTGCCTAAGAGCCAGGTGTGCATCCTATCACCATTCTGTCAAAGCTCTTTGTCTGGACTAACTCTCCTTTAGTCTCTCCTAGTGCACATGCCCCAATCAAATGTGTCCCCCTCAGTGAGGACATTCTTTCCTTCCCCAAAGTCTAAGGGGTTCTGTCTTAGGAAACAAATCAATGGTCTCCTCACAGCATTGTCGGCGTTTACTTTCCCTTGAATTATCTATTTGTTTGGCCATCTTCCCCTGGAAGGCGTTAACACTGAGGCGACAGGACCCGTGCCTGTTACACGTCCTTGCAGCCCAGGTCCTCCTCCCACGAACACCACACACAGCTGGGCCGCAGTCACTTCACCTTCCAGCCTGAGTTCATCCGTGGTGAAATGAGAAGGTTGCACAGGTGCATATTAATAGAGGGAAAAGCTAACTCCTGCCCAGTTGATTTAAATCCCCTCTGGTGTTTTTCTTTTTCTATTTTCCAGCTGAGTTCCTCAGTCCTTCCTGCCATTTTTAGACTTTTGCCCTCTGGACACATCCAGTGCATTTGTCAGCCAGCTTATCACTCTGTCTCTAATCAATCCACTTCTGACCCAACAAAAATGAGCTGGTTCTTGCTCCCATTTACATGGATCAGACATGTGATATTTTATATTAAATACCAACAGAGGCACAACTGTAATGCACTTAATAAAATGAGATGGTGGGGGTGGATCTCTTCATTAACAAAAAGAAAGGAAGCGTAGGCACTTGCACACCTCGTAGGAAGCCTCCAGGGCCTGCCTGTGCCATCTCCCCCCGGACTACATTTCTGCATGCAGGAAACTCACTTCCACACTGGAAATGACATGTGAAGGGCACTGGCTTCTGCACCTTGGCATTCATGTTCATTACAGCATTTTCTTCCTAGGGGCTGAGGAGTCAGGAATGGGATAGCGATGATCAAATAGAAAGGGCATCGTCAGAGAATCCTGTCTTGAGAGAGCTACTGTGGTTTGATGTAATACTTCTCAAATGCAGCAGTTTCTCTAAAATAATGTGTTTAGATGGTTCAACCCAATTTGTCTGAGTATCTTTTCACCCACCCTTTTCCAAGTGGGCCGTCTTGCAATTCCCCACCTTTCCCTGCCCCTCATGGGCCCAAGAGCAAACCCACATTTAGGAAAGTAACAAAGGGAAAAACTCTGGGCTAGTGTCTGAATTTAACTTGTCTTAGGAAAACTCAGATTTTAAAAGTAGAACTTAGGAAGAAGAAGTGGAGTGTGTAGTCATCATGAGACTGGGAATCAAGGTACCTGGGTTTAAGGTCTTCACCCAGCTACTAACAAGATAGATGGGGAGCCTGGCTAAATCACCAAGTCTTTCTAGATTTCGGATTTTTAATGGGTAAAATGAGGAGATGTAAATAAACCATCTCTAAAAATGCCTCTCGGCTCAAACATGTTGCGAGTATCTAAAGCACTAGACTTTGTAACACAGGGACATTTGAAGGTAAGATTCTAAATCCCTCATAAAGGTGACCATATACTCTGCTTACATGTAAGACCAATTTATACAAGATTCCCACACAATCTCAACTCATAGGCAGTCCTGAGCAAAGTGTGCAAATTCATACACTGATATATGAGTGGATAAGAGACTGGACCAGGTTGCTATCTCAAGCGATATCACAGAAAACTGTGCTGTACACATTCCAAATAATTGAGAAGTGTCTTTCAGATAATTTTTAAGTAAAATCAGAAAAAGTACCTGAATTATTTTCCATCTGCAAATTGATGATCAAAATTTAGCATATTTTGTACATCGCAGTAAAATTTTATTTTACCTTCAAAATGTCCTATTTCCCATTCAAATGAAAATGCATATTTCATCAGGTTGTTATTTAGAAATGGTAATCAAACATTTAAATTGAAAACAGATCATTCACCTGTAGCATCTGCTACTAGGAAGTGTGAGGCAGACTTTTTCCAGTCTCATTGTCAGCTTACTTCATATACAGCTTCACAAAAAATAAGGCCATATCTGGTGGCATTAATTCCCAAATTCACCCTCAAAATGCAAATTTTTCTCTGAGTTTTAATTTTTATTCTGGCCTTCCTGGGCTTTTTTATATCTGTAAACTGTATACAAATATGATTTTGATTAGTTTTTAAAAGAGCTAATATTTTTATTTAGAGGGAAAGATGACAGGGAAGAAAAACTCCAGGTAGGCCTGCTTGCATGTAGGGTTGATTTCTGTCCTTTATAACTATAGGACTAGCAAGAGATGCATACAAATTTTAGTCATTTTATGAAAATCAATTGTTTTCAACTCAAAATGTGAACACATTTTAGTTCTGAATCTTCCCCCATAGTGGTGGGCCATGCGCTGGACGTGACAGGCTGTTTTCTTACACAGACAGCTTGGTGTGGAGATACCTTGTTCAAAGAGGATTGGCTTCCCTATTTGAAAACTTTTATTTCTCTAAAACCCTCTCCAGTGGAGCTCCCTGGGGGGCTCATTAATCTCAAAATCACAATCTGGAGAATCCAACCTGACCTTTTGCCTCAGAAAGCCCCGTGTTCCCTCAGCTGCAAAGTCAGCTTGATGCTCCACTGAGGGCGAAATCCCAAGTGCTATCCTTCCCACCATCGGTCAAGGGGGCAGCTGGGTTATTTCTTGGAATTCTCATAGCCGACCGACTCAGACTTCCCTCTCTGGGACTCCCCTCCCAATCTAAGGCATGTGACAGGAGTCTTCAACTGTCTAAAAACACATCCCTGATCTGAGAAAAATGTCAGAATTTCTGCTACATAAAAGTTGTTATTTTCCCAAAATAGCTAAAATGAAGGAAGAAGAAAGGAAAAAGAAGAGCAGAAAAAGAAAAGAAAATGCTCACAATTTGGAATGTATTGACTTAAGAAGGCTGAGAGGAAAATAAAAGAATGGAAAAAATATAAGAATGAAGCTATAATTCATGTAATACAGACACACACACAAACACACACACACGTGAGAAGATAGAGCAAAAAAAGCTATCATTTGTGAAAAGGATGAGCCAGGATTCAGAAGAGCAGGCTGAATGGCAGAGGCATAGTCAGTCTCTGAAACTTCTGAGGAGCAGCCCTGCACAGTGGTGGCCTCGGGGCAGGGCGGGGTTCGGGGGGAGCTGGGTGAGGGTTCAGCATCTCCACCCCAGGCAATCATTTCCCTGCCTGATGCTCCAAGAAGATGACACAGCCTTTACAAGTAAAATCCTTGCTTGCTTCTGACTTAGATCTTCATTCCCAGATGCTCAGTAGTTTTCTGGTTGACCTTCAATTAGGAGTGGCTCCAAACCTTTAGCTTTAAATTCCCCTTCCCCTTCTCCCTATTCCCCATGGTCTCTCAATCAAATAGTTAATGACCTGGAAATAATTAAACGTACTGGGAGACTGGGATGCTACTCAGGGATGCAAAGACTGGGATGCAAAGTGGGCTGTTTAAAGGAAATTGTCACTAACATATTAGCAAGTTCTGATCAAGGTGTACCCATTTTCTTAAAGAAGCTAGCCTGTCCTAAGCCTTGATGGGATGCAGTGGCAATGCTATTGTGTGACTTACATATGGACACTGTGAATATTCACAATGAAGGCTTTCAGGGAACAGAGGTTAATTGCATTGGAGGCAGGTGGTCTTTGCCAGCTCCTATTTTCCTTCCTGAGATTCTAATTTTCTTACCTGTGTGAGAAGAATATTTAAAGAATATTCCTTTAGGAGGCTGCTGGGACATTAGCTAGGCTGCTGTCTGTTGAAATTTCAAGTACAGTTCAATTAGACTCAATTTAACATATAATCTCTCTGGGGACCCACTCTGAGCCCAGAACTATGGCAGGTAGCATTAGGGTTTCAAACGAGTGATCTCCACTCTTAAAAAGTTTGACCATCCATTTAGGGAAGTAACAGTTACAAAATACACAGTAAAGGGAAGAGGAATTGAATGAACATTCATATGCAAAAATAAAACAAAAATGATTTTAATAAATGCACAGATAACTAGGCTAAAAGATGCCTAAACAAAAGCATAGAATTTTGGTTCTTATTTATCCCACTGTACCCAGGAGCACTCAGTGATACCAGAAGGGTTACGCACACTTCTAGCCCACCTTTCTAAGCAGCACTGAGAAACCAGATATGATATGCTCAGAGGAAGGTAAGCAGTATAATGGAGAGTGTGTTGAAAGAGAAACCCTGGCAGTAACTTAGGGTATTTTCCTCCAAAAGACAAAATCTAAGCTGGAGAAAAATAACTTCTTCCAACCATTTGAACATTTATTTTCGAGAAGGATTGTATTTGCACTCTGAGGCTGTACACAGTAAAACTCAAGCAAATGGGAAGAAATTATAAAGAAACCACTTTTACCTCAATATATTATAGTCCTCAACAAATTAATAAGGAAAGACCCATATACCATATGTTTGTTTTACATTTTAGGATAAACAAAACCCACTAATATTTGTATAGTCTATGACAGATGCTATTCCTAATTTTATTTTTTGTTTGTTTTGTTTTATATATAATGAAAATGTAAAGCATCTTGCTTCATCCTTGGAGTAAATGGCAGAGCTGAGAATTAAATAGTCTTCCGGTGCTATGTCCCTAACTGAGCCGTGACTGGTACCTTGGATTCATGCTGAAGACTGGTTTGATGTCTGTTACTGAAAGGATTCAAGAAGACACAGCAGGACCATCTGTGGGGGTCCCTAATTAGCTGGCAAACTTCTCTGGGACAAACTCTCAAAACTTTTGCTGCTCTGAGACTATTTTTTTTTATTATTAATTGTAGAGTCTTCAAAATAATTCATAAGACAATTTCTGCTAAACTTGTTCGTGGCTAAGAACGGCTTAAATTATTTTCAACCAATCCTTCTCTTGTTTGAAAATCTAAGTTTCCTAGTGCTACTCTCTCTAGAAAGCCCAGCCGGGTTTCAGTTTGGGAGACTCTTACTTTCTACTTTAAGCATCTAACAGATATCTAATGATATTTCTGCCTCAGTCCTTAGCCAACTTCATTCCGTTCAAAGCCTGCAGAGAACTGAGGGCTGTAATTCTTGGTGAATAGAAATTTTTTCCATCAGGTATCCTGATCTTTCTTCTGCAAACCCAATAATAACTCAGTAGCATTTTTTGATGCTTTAAGAGCCTTAATGTGTGTACTTAGTCTCACAATGAATCAATACCTACCAATCTCAATAAGGATTTTGTCTTACTTTTTAATTTGTCTAACATTTAATCCACATTATTCCTTTGGAGTTGCCAACGTCTTCTCCCATTGGAGATTGAGATTAACCACCAAAATCCACTACACTTTACATTCCTGGTCTATTTTGGGGTATTTATGAGAGGTACTAAGTGCCTCAGCAAGCAAGGAGAAATGCACAGCTAGTGAATATTTCATGGCTTCTGCTGTCTTGGATGTTGATCGAGGCATTTTTGCATCCAAGCGCAAACCCACATTTGGGAAAAAAATGGAGACCATTCTCACACATACATAAGGCAGCAATTAAACCCAAGAATCACTTCAGTTGGGCTTTGGGGCCACATAGAACAGTGCAGGATGTTTGCTGGGTACTACAATTGCAGGTGATTTTTATCAGTTTTTCCAGTCTCACTGTGAGGAGTGTCATGTTTAGATTAGTTGTCTGGGTGGACAGACAGATATTATGAGCTTTCAGAGCTCTAGCAACAGGAAGAATTTAGAAGAGGACCTTTATACAGGGTCGTTAGGATACTAAAAAGTCTTAATCTGTGCCTAGAAAGAAGAGCAGAAGGGATAAAGTAATTGTGCTAAAGGATGCAAAGGGCTTTCTCATCAAAGTGGGACCAGACTGTTTCCACCTCGCTTCTGAGGGCAGAAATAAGATAAGCAGACGATAAGAGAAAGACTTCATCTCAATATAAATAAATGATTTGTAATAATCACAATGATAAAACACTGAATTAGTTCATCTTGAACTCTCAGTCTCTGAGATATCAAGCCAAAGCTGGATGAATGCAACTCTGGGATGTAAAAGATATTGCAGGGACGGAGAAGTAGGTCTAGGTGACTGACAAAGTCTTTCTGGAATTCAGAATTCACATTATCTTCTTCAAAGGGCAAACTGATACCAGAATTCTGCTTGATGTGTGCAGAACTAACATGATCCAAGGCTTAAGGCAGCGGCAGGCTCTGTTGGCTCCTAGAACTCTCCCAGTCACAGACAGGGGCTCCTGATCTGACATAAGGTACATGGGTTGAGGCCCTGGTAACTCTTTCTCCACTGACTTCCATTTCATTTTTTAGGTTTCTTGCTGGCCATCCATCTTCATTTGGACCAACACACTCTTTCTTATGCATCTTAATGAACTATGCTCAGTAACAAAATAAGACCTCTTATGGGGACTCAAAACCTAACTGACACATGAATGAGTTCTTTGGATTTAAATAATTAACTGATATTTTCTGGAAATCAGATTCTCTCTAGGCAAAGTTCATTCCTGGAAGAGCTGTTCCCCATATAACACATGAAGACACTTAATTTAACATGGATTTATCAGTTCAGGAAATTTCTCCTGGCTGGATCCCACAATGTCTGACTTGGGTTCTTTTGTTTTTGCTGGAATTCCATTGTTTCCACATTGGTATTATGTTGGACATCCTCCTCAGAGTAGCTTGTTTTAGCTTCTGTTTGGTATCTTTCCAAGATGCCATTCCTTATATTTCTTGCCTAAGAAACACACGTAGCAGTTAAATGGAGGAAAAAAAATTCTACTTCCTCCTTGCCCTTTCTGGGCTCCTGCAGCAAGTGGCTTCTGACCTTATGGTTTAACTGGTGCTTTGCATCAAACGCAGCACTGTTCCTAGTGCACTCACCCTTCCTTCTCTAAGAAGAATGAGGAGAAGAAGAATGAGTAGGGTGACAGTTCAATGTCCTCCAACTCTATTATTTCTGTCATCATTGTCATCAACGTCCTTTCCTCTGCATCCTGGGAAGAATTCTTAAGTTTCTCCTCCACTTTCACTGATTTAAGTTTTAGTAATGTCAAATCTGATTTTACCATCTTTGGTTTGGGGTTAAACTCCATTATCGAAACAAGTTTCTTTGCATTTTCAATACTATTTTCTATTATTATTATTTTTAATCAGTCTGTTGTTATTTCAAATAGGAACTGATATTTAATGAGAACCTACTGTGTGCCAATACTGGTATCTGGTACTAAAGTAACATGCGTTACTTTACGGTTGCTATGTCGTGTCCCCAACTACTCTACTTTACTCTGAGATCCTTATCTTTAGACAGCATTCTACTTTTGTGTAGAGACTCTTCTCATTTTAGAGCTTTCTACTGTTTTATAGCGGCCATATTCTGGCATACTCTTAAGAATTTGTAACTATTCTTTTGGAGCAAAAATTAAAGAGCTTAAGATTTTCAGAGGTCTTAGTTTTCTCTTTGTCATCACGGTAACTTTTATTTCTGGTGCCACAGTATTTTTCAGGAACTCCTTTTTTGGTTACTCATCCATCCTCAGACGTATGGATCTGTTTGAACTTGTTTGACCAGACTAATGGTCCTCAGTCTTACTTTCTTGAACAAGAGTACTTAGATAATCCACAGTATCTAGCATGCATTGCTTCTAGGGCTATTCATTTCTCTGGTTTTGTTGAGACTAACTTTCCAGGGTGCAATACTTAAATATCCATACCCCTCTCATGTACCTGACATACTGCCATTTCTGTGAGTTGCAGTTATGAATAGATTTTCTTAGAAGATGGTAGGAAGGTGGGCTTCTGACCATCTCAAAATCAGCATTTGGAAAGTGGAATGATCCATGTCTCATTCGTGTTTGGTGCCAACCCTCATCTCTAAGTTGGGGGTGGGTGCAGAGAGTATATAAGTTTCACAAATTTCCCTATTAATTTTTGGGACAGCAGACTGATTTCATTAAGCCAAGTCCAGAAATGTCAGTGATATTGTTTTCTCTAGTTAGCCTTATTGTTCCCTGGCTTTGTCTATTTTAATTAGAATGTTAGAGAAGCTATAACTTGGCTCTTTACTAGATACCATTTCAAATTATTAGCTTTCCACCATAATTTCTTCTTGCAATACTGACAAGCTATAGAGATGAGTTGAGAAAAAAATTCAGAAGGTCAAGGAAATATATCCCAGGATTAGAGGACAAGACATATGAGTTTAGACATAAGGGACTAAATTTACACAGTCTACAAAAGAGAGATCTCCAAGGGAGAATCTCTATGACATGATCTATAAATATCATCAAGGTAACAAAATAAACAAAGCAAATTATTTATAGTCACAAAAGACAATAGGACAAGAATGATTGTCTGGAGTTAAGTGAGGGAAAGTTTATAATAGGTTATAAAAAGAGGAAGTTCTTAGTTGAAAGCAAAACCAAACAATATAACTAACACAAAAAAGTCAAGATCTATCACAGAGCTGTAATAAAATGTTGTTTAAAAAATTTACAGGAACAGAAAAATTGTATTTTTAAAAACTAAAGATGAATGATTATTAAGTATTCATTGTTAAAATTAAGATCAAGTCCTGGTATTTCCTGTTCCCTAGTTGTAACATCTTTGACAAGCTATTTTTAAATATGCATAATGAGAACATTAATTGCTATATATGACTATTGTGCCCACTATATTTTAGGAATTATTTCCCATCAATTTTAGAACCATTCCAAGTCATATCTTAAACAAGGATAATATGTGATCTTATCACACTCTTTTCTGTCACTACCAAATATTTGAAATGAAAAGTATATATGTGCTTAATTCCTCAAGTTCTACTCATTTTGTTGTCTTTTGCTATTTTCCTTCCATGCTCACTTTTCTACCAAGATGGTGCTCTTCATGAATGAGCTCTCATTTCCTAAATGGAATGGCACTTCTATTCTTACATGACCAATAGGATTGACCAACTCTCCTTGCTTGCATTCTATTCTTCTGGTGGCTTTCCTATGTCTCTGTATATTTCTTTTTTATCCTCTTGGCAATATGGATCTACATCTCATAGCATTCTTGTGCAGATTTAATAAGAAAATGATGAAAAAATTCTTACCCAAGTACCTTGCACAGAGAACTCAGCAAATATTATCTTGGTTGATTATAGTCCATTCATAAAGATACCCTTTATTCTCTCCTCTTTCTAGCAAGAGATTGGAGAATCTCATCCCTTGCTGTGTTTTCATTTCCCACTAATAAACTAAAGATTTCCTAATCCGTGATCCATATCTCTAAGCCTCTGCCTTTCCTCTGAACTCCAAACCTATCTTTTGAAACTGTCCTCCTTATATATCTAACCAGATATTCCAAAAGTACCTTAAACTTAATGCAATAGAAATCTGACTCATTATTCACATCTCCCTCCTTGACTTCAGCCCTGCCCACTCTTTCTCGATTCTGTATCTCAAGCAGTGATACTGTTAACCTTCTGGTGTAACCAGTGATCTAAGCAAAACACCTCAACTAGTTTTGGTTCCTGTCTGTTTCTTATTCCCACAGGCCCATGGAGCACTAATATCTGTCAAGTTTCCTCTAGTAATGTGATGTGGATCACATTCCCCTTTCCCAGTTTCTCAGCTCTGAACCCACCCCATCTAGTTCAAATTATTATCTACTCTCTACTGGATGACTGAAAGAGCACCCAAGCCATTTTATTGGTCTCTAGCTTATTCTGATTGTAATCCATTCTCCACACTACCTTTAGAGAGAACTTTGCAAGTTTTGGAAATAACACACTCATTCATATTACATCTCTGCTTAAACACTATCCCTGGTTTCACATCACCTGCTGGGTAAGTCCAAACTTCTCAGAATTGAAAAAAAAAAAAAAAAAAGGCCATCAGTTTACTTCCAAACTATGTTTCCTAGATTTCTCTTCTGCTACCCTCCTACTCATGCATGCCCTCCTATATAGCACACACTAGACAGAGCAATGGCCTCAAGCATTAAATGCTGTTTCCTCCATGATCTGGCACAAACTGTGCACCTCTCCCACTGATCTGTCCTTGCTTCAACTCAGTACTCACTTGCATGGGACTGAAATGACCAAGACCGACAGACCATTTCTCTCTTTCTTGGATGGTGTTTGATAAATGAGTGAACTTACTAATATTCTGATTTTACACCATAAATGAGTGTTCCCAGGCACTGAATTTATGTCATCTCATTTGAACTTCACAAATACCAAATATTTTAGGTTTTTGTTTTGCAGACAAGAAACTAAAGTTCTGAGAGGTGAGAAGATTTGTCCACTTTCACACTGTTGCTAAGTTGGTGAAAGAAGTCAGATCAATAATGAGGCCTCTCTTACTCCAAAATCTGTTTTTCCACTATCATAGGTGGTCATAATGGGATACTTTGTAAAATATTAAACTCTCTGCTACTCTTTATTCAAAGAATTGATCAGTAATCAGTGAGTATGAGATCTCTTCCCCAGATGGAAGGTTATCCTAAATGTATTCAAGGCACCTCCCCAATTCTAATTTCTTTGCTCTTGGGGAAACTGAGACAGTTACACAACTAACTCTTGGTAGAATCATAATAATATTTCAGTTTTTAAGTGCCAGAAAACTACTATCTTAATGTTAATAACAAGACTGTGTGGTGGTATTTGTAACAGAATATAAATTATCCAAGTACAATATTAAAAAGCTTGATTATCTATTCAGTCTGATATAGTCCCATTTTTTTTTTTGATATAGCACCATTTTGTACATTAATGTAGTTTTTAGTAGCCTCTTATTTATCCAGAATTTGAACACAATATATTCTGGATATTCAACAATTCAAACTGATAATTAATTGATTAGCATCTATTATAAGATAAAATCATAGCAAGTAGAATGTATCAAAATTATACTGAATAAAATTAAATATTTCTTGAACATTACATTATCTCACATAGCCTCACAGTTATCATTGCATATATTCGTATAATTGTACCATAGACATATGAAAGTAAAAGACAACTGAAATCTCTGGTCAATAAAATACAGTTAGAAAATTTGGATATTTCTCTGAAATTTATTAGTATACAAATTTTTTTTTTGTTTTTCTATGGTTTAGATATTCACTCCATTATCTTGTCTATGTGTTTAAATAGGCTCAGCCCTAATATTTTGCTTTCACAAGGTGAAAGTAGTTTTGATGACTGAATAGTAAAAATTGCAATCTGTAGTAACCATATCAGATTTTACTATGAAGTTTATTGGTCAAAATAGTCTTAACTTTTTTTTAATTGATCTTTTCTGATATGTCAGCATCTGGGCCCAGAACCATGGGAAATATAAAAAAAAAAAAAAAGGTAAGGGGCTCCCTTCTCAAGTAGATCACAATTCAGCAAATCATGGAATGCTAAGTGAAATGAGTGACTACAATGATAATAAATATATAGAAATTGAGCTTAGTTTCAAATCACTGGGATTTGAAAAAGTCACAAAACCTTGGTTAAAGAAAAGTAACTTGAGCAAGACCTTGATTTTCTTCTAATCAGAAGCTTGCATTATTTACTGTTCAAAGTTGGGCACCATGCTTTGTTTAAAGATAAAGGTTAAAAAAAAAAAGAAAGGAAATCCAAACTCTGTATGCTGCAATTCAAAGCTCGTGGTGATTCACCTACCATCCAAACTTTGGACTATGTTCCTATGTTCTTACGCATCAACAATGTAGTATTAATTTGCAATTCACCAAACACTCTATTCACTAATCTTTGAATACCCCTGCTTCTAGTCATATCTTCTATTTGAAGTCCTATTTTAAATCTAGTCCAAGATACTCCCCCGTCCTAGACACCTCACTTTGTCTTTTTATTTGAATCAGTCTCTCCTTCCCTCATATTGTTATCAGACTCTGCTCATTCATCTATTCAATTACCTGCCACATGCTGGCTTATTCCAGAAACTGGTATATAGGTGTCTTTCTCCCACATGAGAACATAATCACTTTGAACTCAGGGACTGTATTGTGTTTTCCTTTATTTTTTGAAAAACCCTAACATAGTTGAATGAATGATTTTGAGAATAAGCAAGTTAATCCATATTTAAAGAATGAATCCATGTTAGAATGAATAAATGAATGAATGCAGGCTATTTAGATTATGTATAAGAGCCCTGTTTTCAGGTATTTCAACCTTAATAGCCCTTCAGGAAAAAAGTTTAGTTATTCCACAAGAATTATTAACACCTAATGTGAATTTTACTGAGTATTATCATGAGGAGGTCAATGTGATACAGAAGTCTGTGCTGTGCAGATGGAACTGTGTCTCCCATTTGTACAATTAGCTCTTTTCCACTTGATGTTTCTAGTTTTGTTTGTTTATCCTGAGCAGCTGTACTTTCTTCTGGTTTACAGTGGTCTTACATTTCATGGTAAGAATGTGCATGTCAAACAAGAATTTACCCATAGGTTATCAACTAAGTTGTTAACTATTTCTTCCCTCCATGATTTATCTTTTCATTAGGATACAAATAGTAAATAATATACTTTGAAAGGTTAATATAATCAACCTTTAATTAATTAAGGCTAATTAATCAACCTTTAATTAATTAATTAATAGTTAATTAATTAATTAATAGTGCAGCAGACAGTCACCCACTTGGTACAGTTAATTCCCTCATTAAATAAAAATGGCTTCGTCATGTAGTATACACCACGCACCGTGCTAAACTCTGTAGAGATAAAGATGAATATGGTGGCAGGTTCACCACTTTTGAGTGAAGTGAAATGGAAGGTAGATAAATCATTGTAAGAAATATCAAATACTCTAATAAAGGGAAGAGTGGCTTATGCTGACAGGGGTGTCAGGAGGTCTGCCTGTAAGTGACAAGTAAGAGAAGAACTCTGGATATGCACAACCTTCCCCTAGATTAAAGTATGATGGCTTCCGCAGTGACTGGATACTTTGGCTAAAGGACTTCAGAAAAATATCCATGTAAATAGGTTAATGTATTCCTTTTGAAGGAATTGCTTGTCCTCTAAGGACTGGAAAGGTGAGCAGCAGCTGACAGAAATGAGGTGGCATTTACTTGGATCTTGCTCAGGGAGCTGAGCGGCTCTGAAACAACATGGAACACCTGGGTCTTCATCTGATGGACATGAGCACTCAAAGGGAATCACATGACATTCAAAAAGGATGGCAAGTACCAGGGTAGGTTAGAGGAAGCAAATATAAACTTCAATCATTTAATGATTTTCCTAAGAGTTTAGTAATCTGCCATATAATGACTTTAGTTACCTAACTATTGCATTTCAATTTCATGTATACACCTGAAAGATACCTTCCTCTCTCTTCACCCCTCCTTTCTTTCCTTTTCCCTTTCTCTCCTTTCCTCTTCCCCGTCACCTCTGACATGCAAACACACATGCACACATGTGAACATACACCCCCTTAAACTTTTCGGTGCACAGGTTAAGGAACCAGGCATGCAAATTCACAAAAGTTCACTAAGCAAAACTGAAAATCAGTAGCATTAGAATGCTTCAAAGTTCAAACGTCAGGAGTTTTGTGGCCCTTAGTAACTCAAGAGAAGGGACTAGAGTGGAGTACCTTAGAATTTCAAAAAAGAGGTAGACAAAGAAAGCTTTATACTGGGGAAGTCCCCCCCTGCCCTTCCTGTTTTTCATCTTCCATGTAAATAGGGAAAAATCTTGCTGACTTCCATTTAAGGAGTATGGACAGATGCATTAAACATTGAGGAGAAAGCTAACTCACTAAATTTCCCTCTCACAATGCCCGCTGATATTTGACAAGCCATTCATCTATTTACCGTTAAAAGACATTCCATGGGCTCTTTCCTCTTAACCAATATTAAAATAATTGTAAAAAAGAACACCAAGGACACAGCTGGCATGACAATCCCTGTGTTTTACCACCAAATCAGAATGCCTGACATGGAAAACAGAGTAACAGATGGTGGAACAGATAGCCAGAGGCACAAGTGATTTGCTCAAAGTCATAAGAATTTTGCACCAGAAGTAGAAACAAAACCCAGAAAGGCCTTGAATCGAAATGCTACTGTTTACATATCTCTTTTCATTGAGGAATAAAGTTTCAGTGAATCAATTAAAGGATAATTATACTACAGCTATAGTTCTTTATTAGATCCAATTATGGAAATGACAGTTTTGTTGGAAGAAAGGCAAGTAGCCCACTTTGCCTGACTCTGTTCTATGGAGTGTGAGGACAAAAGACTGGAATAAATGCTTTGTGTTCCTATGTGCCATTCTAGGCTATTAGATTGTGTTATTTAGGCATTTGATTCATGAATATGTGTACAATAGGATTGGTCAGGTTGACATTTTCAGTAGATTTCCCTGACATTAGTATACAGAATGAATTGAGTAGTGTAAAAGGGGAAAGGACAGGGAGACTGTCCTCAGGGAGGATAAGTTGTAGGACTCTTCAGGCACAGAGGTAAACACGAGAAGAGGCTGAACTAAAGCTAGAACTTGGAGGGTGACATGCTCCCTGCAGAGACGGAGAATGATATTGACCTTGTTGAGGATAAGAGTGATACAAGCAGGGTGTCTGATGGGAGCATCCAGGAGGAAGGTTCATTTTTAAAGCACAAATTGGGTTCCATCAAAATTTAAAACTTTTGCCCTTTGAAAGACACTGTAGAAGAGCCACAGACTGGGGAGAAATATTTGCAGAGCATATATCTGATAAAACACTTATATAGAATATATAAAGAACCATCAAAACTCAGTAATGAAGAAACAAACATCTTGATATATCTATTTTGAACAGATACTTTAGCAAAGAAGGCATGTAGATGGCCAATAAACACTTGAGATGATTTTCTCTTCTGGTGAGTGCTTATAAACAGTGGGCTGGGAGCACCATTAACTCAAAGTAATAATCATTATCATAATATCATACAATTAAATAGTGCTTACAATTTGCCAGACACTGTTTAAAGCACTGCACAAACATTCAACTCACTTAATGAGTTAATAGAGCAGGGTTTTAATAAACCATTTTATAGATGAAGAAACTGAGGCACAGAGAGGTGAAGTAATTTACCCAAGGTCACACAGCTATTAAGTGGCTGAGTCCAGATCTGAACACAAGCAATCAGGCTCCAGATCCTGTGCTCTTGGCTATGACTATTTGTTACCTCTCCAATTACCAACAAAAATATGTTGAGCATCTCCTCTGTGCTCAATGCTTGGTCATACACTCTAGAGTCATAAGGAACTGATTAAATACAGTTCCTTTCCTAGAAGATCTTAACATCTAAATAGAAAGATAAGTCTATGTATACCAAACACTTGACTGCATCTAATCATGATACAATTTCACAGTCAGAAAATAGACAATAAACCTACAGAACAGCATTATCACTTGTTTGAAAGACAGGGTCTGACTATGACAATTAGTGATTACTGAAAGCATTGTAAGACCTCTATAATTTAATAATTTTTCAAAGAAAAACAGACAAAGTAGAGAAGAGCAGAATTTGAAAGAATTCAAATAAGAGGTAGGAGTTTGGACATTTGAAAACGAATCTTCTAGGATCTTTAATACTGCCATAATTGTCAGCAAAAATATTTATTAAGTATCTCTTTCATGCTTGGCAGAATCCTTGTGTTTTAGATTATCCTTAACTAGTGTAAACAAGGATGATCCCTGTCCAAACATGGCAATGACCTAATTTAAATACCTCCTTATGTTAGAACTGCAGCTGTCAAGTGAGCTGAAACAATTTCTGGTAGCCAGCTATTATTTCAACAACACTAAAGACCCGTCCTTAAGAGCCCTGAGTTACTGGGGTTTTTTTCTTCTCAATTGGTAACATCTCTTTTCCCAGAATGAAAACCGTGCAAGAAGATGGAAGCAAGGAGATAAGCAACAGACATCTTTCTTAATTAATTGACTCTGATTAAAAGAAAATAGTGTCTTTGAAGCCTTAGCTACAGAAGTCAGCCTGTGAGACATAGCATCTTCTAAGTCTCAGATTCACTCCATTCGAGCAGCCTGGAAAGTAGCCAAATGCGTGCTTCTAACAACTGCGACCATGCAGGGGGCAGGAGAGAGAAAGGAGAGACAGAGTGAGGAAGGGGAATGAAGAAAGAAACGGAGGAGGGAAAGGGGGAAAAAAGAACAACAAACAGAGACAGAGACAGAGAATGAGAGAAATCATGGGAGACGCAAGAGTGAAGGATAGGAAGGAGGAGGGGATGTAAAAGACAGATTTTTATTGGAGGCAATTGAAGTGGTTGCTATGAGACCCGCTCGAGCAAGAGGACCAGCAGCGAGCCCCCCGACGCTGATGGTTCTTACCTCGTACTAAACCTTTCTTTTGACACAGTTTTAGAGTTGCTTAGTATCTGAGCGAGCACCTGACACGGGCGGGCGACTTTTTCTTTTTTCTCCTCCCGTCTCTCGGGTAAGATGGAGGTAGAAAACGAAGCCAGCTGCTCCCCCAGCCGTGCATCAGGCGGGTCCAGAGAGTACAAGGTGGTAATGCTGGGAGCTGGGGGAGTTGGTAAAAGCGGTAAGTTTTAATACCAAATGCTGGGGAAGGAGGGAGCTCTGGAGAGGCAACTCTATAGAGTGAATACTGATAATAATGATAATAATAATGCCGTGGGGGGCTAGCTAGCTGTAGCAGTTAAACACAAGTATCTGACAGGATGTTTAAAAGTAATAAGGACTGCTGAAAAGATGTAGACAAGTCAGAATGAAAAGACAGCCAGTGATAATGTATAGAACTTAAAGAACATCTTTTTTTTTTTTTTTTCCTTTGATTTCTTGCTGGGTGATATTTGATCGTAATTTATATGTCCTTTTTAAAGTTAATAACATGATATTTATGAAATAGCCATGGTATCGGGAAAATATGCTCCTGTTCTCAAAAATACTCACATGAAGAAAGAGGTGCTATGAATAGTCAATGAAACACACATACGCAAACACAGACACACAGGAAGGATTATCAATGCTGATTGTTGTGTTTGTTTCTTTGATTAGGATCTTCCTGTCCCCTTTTCCTTGTCTCTGATCTGACATAGTATGGTGTGGTCTTTGAAAGCCATGAGGAAAGTTGGTTTTTGAAAGTGACAGGGGTTGAAGGAATGGTATTCTTTGTGGGACCTGTGCAGGGTGATCAAACCAAATTTTGTGGTTAACAGGTTTAGAAGAGAAAGCTACATGCTTAAAGGGATATGGGATGCTAATGGAGGTAAAGACTGGTAAATTTGTTTTGCTCCATTAAAAAAAAAACACAACAGAAGTTGTCAGTGGTCGGGTTTCTTGAGGGGCTCAAAAGGCCAAATATAACAAATTCAAACAACAGATAGGAACAGTGTTTGAGGCTGATCAAAAGGTGACTATCTTGGGGCTATGGTTATCACTAGAAAATAAAAAAGTAAATATAACTTTTTATATAAATTCAAAAAGATCCCCATGAGGGATATATCTGTGGGGATGCCAGAAGAAATATTAGAGTTAACATGGACTATATATATATCTATATATGTAATATATATATTAAATATATATATATATATATATATATATATATATATATATATATATCTTCCATAGTTTTGTGCTTGACAAAAAGATTCAAAGTTGAGGCCAACATTCTTGGCATAAGAAATATCCCCACCCAAAAAAAGTTGATAACTTTGGTAGTGAGTCCACAGGTGGTAAGAAAGTTGATCAGTAAAGAAAGGAGAATAGGGAGTGAGACTCTAGCAGACAACAAAGGAGGAAGAGACATAAAATTGAACACCCCCCACATCACCCCTCCTAAAAAAAAAAATACCATAAGGGATTACTATAAAAAGAAAAGAAATAGGTGAATCTGAATTTGGTCAATCACTAAATGCTTGGTCTAAGTGAGAAAAATAAGTTATCTCTTCTAATAAGGAAACGTGAAGTAAAAAACTTTGCAACTGGGTAAGAATGAGGAATTTTCTAAAAGCTTTTCTTTTTTTTTAATGTAATGGTTTGAAGGGGAAGAATCAAAATAGGTGAGGATTAGGGAGGGAGGGAAAGAAGGAGGAAGGATAAAGAGAAAATAATCCATGCAAAATAAAACTATCTTTTGAAAGAATATAGTCAGTCAGATACAAGGAGGAAGAACAATGTGAGAATAAAATAGGAGAGAAACAGCTCTAAGAAGAAGGCAGGAGAGGAATTAAAGGAAATGCCACCAGCAGTCTGTGAGGTCAGAGAGATGCTGCAAAAGCCCCACAGTGTGCCTGTGGATTACCTTTGCTTGCTGGCTGGGTATTTTCCTGTTTCACCAGGAACTTGGGGGATGTGGGAATAGAGTGACTGGTTTTTAGTCATCTATTCCATGGAAATGGACTGTGGAGAGAGGAGATATAGGATAGGGCATCCTTCAGCAATATACTTATCCTGGAGGTGACATTATGTCTAGTGTTTTGACCTTCCCCATATACTGTTTGTACTGACTAATCATTGTCACCTTCCCAATAACCAGACATTTTTGACATAATGAAATGTTGGCAGAAATTTTTGACATAACAAAATGCTGGGTTGCTCTCACCTTCACTGTGTATATTAAATAGTTGAGCAAAACTTTTTCAGTGTGATTAACACAGGAGTAACCAGCTCACCTCTGAGATGGTTAAGAATAAAAGAGGGTTAATAGTTCTGTTGTGCTGTTACTTTAGAGAGAATATAATTCATAGGACAATTCCAGGTCCAAAAAATGCCGTCTTTGTGGCTAAATGTTAGGAATCAGAGCGACGGAGTCACATCTTCCTCTTGGGCTTTGCCCCTGTGATTCATTTGGTGTTAACAGTATATAAATATTCAAGCACTGATTCTCAACATTAACCTCTTTTGAAAGTTAAAATGTTTGTTTTCAAATGAACTAATTTTTTTAAATAAAAAAGCCACTTTTTGTATTGCTGAATATCTGGATCAACAGAGCCCCAATTTATTTTTCTTCCCACAATTTCAATGGTTTATGTGAAAGAATTGTACAAACCTATTAAGGTGGGTTGTATGAAGGGATTTCAAGGAGATATCTGCTGTTCTGAAGAAACTAAAGAAGATGTATCAAGCTATCATCTGTTTCTAATTCTGAGTCATTCTGAGTCTGCCTTGAACATAAATGAGAAACTTAATTTACTGGAACCATAATTTTTAAATGAACAGAATCTTGGAGATTGTCTATGCTTACTGTGAAATTAGTTTTTTTTTTTTTTTCCCCATATCCATATTTTACTAAGACATCCTTTGGTGAGTAGGAAATTTTGGAAGGATTTGCAACTTCACTGAAACAGGAATTCCCACAAGATTTAAAATGTATGGGCAAATAACTGTACTGTGTTTGAGAAATCTCAAACCACCAATCAACAAGTTATTGAGCAAGTACTATGCATGGGCCCTGTGCTAGTTCCCATAGAGAGGAAGCAAGAAAGAAGTGAACATTCCTGTGGCAGGTATGGAAACATGGTTTTCATGCTAATCTCCAATCTTCACAATCTGAATAGCTGTGGCCAATTTGCAAATGGAAAAACTGAGTCCCAGGGTGACCACTTGTGCTTGGTCATGGAGGTAATAATAGATTTCTGTGACGTTTTACCTGACTCTTCTACATTCTATTTAACACCCTAGAAGGAAGAGCAAAGAGTTCTACCACTGACTCTCAAGAAGAAAATAGGGTGCCTGGGTGGCTCAGTCTGTTAAGCGTCTGACTCTTGGTTTTAGCTCAGGTCATGATCTCAGGGTCGTGAGATGGAACCCCATGCGTGGCTCTACGCTGAGCATAGAGCTTGCTTGGGATCCTCTCTCTCCCTCTCCCTCAGCTCCTCCCTAACCCCCACGCTCTCGCTCTCTCTAAAAAAAAAAAAAAAAAAAAACAAGAAAGGAAGAAAGAAAGAAAATAGGCCTGTTGGTAATGCATTCTCTACCTCTTGAATGTTATATCTAAAAGAAATTTCTACCATCTAGACTAATATTCTCATTTATGTATCTATACCTTTTTTATCTTTAAATACAAGTACACAAACATATTTATATTATTTATAAATAAAACATTTTTATCACATTTATATTTATATAATTTAAAGTTATACCTAATATTATCCAAGAGTGTTATAAATACTGAGAAAACAGGATAAACAAGAAAGAGTCCCTACCCCATTTGAAAGATGGAGGAACCCGGGCCCGGGAAGTTGAAGGGACTTGCCAAATTCATGCCACAGTTGTGGCAGTGTCACATCTGCAGCACAACCCTCCTGAACCCCTTGAGTCTGTTTTTACTCCATATCCAAGTATTTACACAGGGTATTGTAAATAAAAATTGGATCAATTACCCAATGAATTTGGTGTGAATTACGCACATTCAAGCCTCCATCTCTTTGTTCCATTGCCTACCATCCCCTCCCCTCCCTCAAAACAAAGAAAAATAATAAAATCTCACAGCTGTGGTTTAAGAATTTAATGGAGTCTAAACAATCCTTGTAGCTGTTTTAAACATGAACATTTCGCTGTCTCTGTAGTTTGAAACATAAGGGCTTTTGCTCCATGACAGAGCATGACTAGTGTCTGCTTTCTTCCCCTGCATTCCCGTCTGGTTCTTCCAGCTCAGACTCAAATTATTCAGCAGATCTTATCCAATAATAATAAGATCTTACTTTCCAAGATAGATTTTTCCTACTCTGTTTTATGACCTGAATTGAGGATAAAATAATTTGAGGCGAGCAGGTCATCTATTCCCTGTGTTCAGACGAGGCATCCGAGGCACAGAAGTATTGATTTTTGTCCAAGAGGATACAGAAGGAAGTAAGAAACAGGAAAGTGACTCACGTTTTCTAACTTGAAATTGTTTTCCATCAGATTTCATGAGAAAAGTAGATAACGTATTCGAATATCAGATGAGATTGACATGGACTTCTCCACTCCTAGGACACATTTTGAAATTACCTTGATGAAATTTTGTCAGGGGTAAAATATATCTGAAATAGTTGAGAGAGGGTGGTGTTCCTCACTGCTATTCCAGCCACGACCCCAGCCCTCTGGGACCTTACCCTCTCATGGGGGGAAGTATATTATATACTACAAACTGTTAAGTTTACAGTGGGCCTCTGTCTAAGAACTGTGGAAGCTCAGGGTAAGCAATGGCTAAATCTACATGTAAAATCTAAGAAGGAATCTCAGCAGAGGTGACACTTGAATTGTGTATTAAGGGATGAACAGGATTTCTCAAAGTTGAGAAGGAAAAGTACAGAGAAAGTGGGGGGTGGAGAGGAAGAGAATTTAACAGGAACAGGGCATGCAAAGAGAAAAAGCCATGTGAGGGCTATCACAATAATGGAGGGATCTTGATAACTTGGTATCTTTGGGGCATTTGGAAAAATCTCCCCTGAGTCATGCTTTCAAACTATCTCAGAAAACTGTGAAAACTAAGACCAAACAAAGCAACTAAGCTGAAAGCATAAAAAGTTTTAGGGGACTCAGAATTCATTAGAATGCATCCGTTGTGAATTTTTTTATTAAGAGGCAACTCATTTGTAAAATAGGCAATGCTACTCTGCCCCACACTCTCCTGCAATTGGTCTCTTTTATACATTGAGTTTTGTGAAGCAGGATTTTATAAAATGAAAGCAATAACAATATTTTCTGAGGTAAACAGGAAGCAGCACAAAACCAATTCCTTCAACCACAATGAACTGGTATAAGCAGGTAGAAAATCGAGCCTTTATCTGATGAATTAAATCAAGGCAAACAATCAAGTGCATCATCCCTGTCCCTAAGGCTCTGTGTTTAACCTCATTAGCAGAACTTTGGATCTGACAAAGCTGAATAATTGCCACATCATGACCATGTGTTATTTGAACCCTCTGAACTGCAAAGGCAAAAGAAAAAATAAACAGGGAAAAATGAAAAGATTTCAAGACTCGCCGGCTCTCTGCTCTCACTCTTAATTGTCAAAACCCTGATCATACTGCACATCATCACTCACCACAATCCTGTCAGCAAGAATTGGCCAAGAGGTCCAAGTAAGTTTCAGTAGAAAAGTAAATTGGGAGCCACTGGCTCAAATAACGATTGAAAGTATAATTCGGGTAAAAGATGTTGACGAACAATATTTCCACGATTATAAGCACTCTATAGATTTTAAACTGATAAAAAAAAAAGACTTAGTACCATCCTATGTCTTTATCAGAAAAAGGGCCTGGAGATGAATGAACTTGTATTGATCCCTGACTACCCCTATGCTGCTGGGTGCCCTACACCTACACATTCACTTTGGAGCCTCGGTGGCCAATGATCTATTGCATTCACCTGACCCCATTTACTCCTCATCTTGGTCTTGTGAGGTAGACATTAGTGTCTGCACTTCATACATGATAAAACTGGGCCCACAGAAAAAAGTAATGTGCCCAGAGACACAGAGATACAAAATGATGAGCCCGAGGCCCCCACACATCTTTCAGTTCAGTGCTCACCCTATTTTCATTTTCCCATGCTGAGAGTTTTCATTGTATTTCTTGAGGAGATGGTACAATGAACCTGAGTTCTGACTTCAGCTGAATCTTCATAGATATATTTCAGACATCAGACAAAATCATAGACACCAAAGTACATGGCAAATTTTAATTTTATATAGAAACTACAGAGAGTGTTACCCTGATGAGGTGTAGTCAGGGGAGGATGGGCTGTTCTGACCCAACAAGGTTTAGGCACCAAGGACATCTTGCGTTCTGGTTCATTCTGAGACCCCTGGGGGCCTCATCCACATAGGGAAGTGATGACAAGCCCCTCAGCTTGACAAAATCAAGTAACACAGTAATAAGAAATCATTAAAAACTGGAATTATGTTAATGAAGAAAGTAAATGGGGTGCTGGATATATCAGGTGGATTTTTGAAATCTCTTGGGTGCTGATCTGTTTTAGGGAGAATATTTTCTCTGTATGTGTATATTACAGAGTAATTGAAAGAAACTCCAGGTCACAAATGGGAAATAACCTTCTCTGTCTTTTATTTAATAAGAATGGAGGGTGTGTGTGTGTATGTCTGTGTGTGTCTGTGTGTATCTTGCATGTGTGTGGTCTGTGTGCCTAGACCTATGAAAGGCCCAGAACTATTACCAAGAATGACAACCCCCACCCTGTCTAGTAGTGTGAAAGGGATGTGAGAACAGAGAACTGTTGTGCAATGGGGTAGGTGCGAAGGGAGAGATGTACACATGGTATTTTGAAAACAATGTGCACTGTGGCTCAAGAAGTGAGAGGAACCTCCTATAGGTGGCTTAGCTGCTCAGCTACAGCCCTGGAACCAGAAGCCTCCTGACTCCCTGGATGATGGGTTTTCCCATTGAACCACGCTGCCTCTTATAAACCAGCATAAAATCTGCTTCTCTTAATTGGAAGCTAGGCTGCTGAGGGTGATTATTTTGTGTGTGTGTGTGTGTGTGTGTGTGTGTGTGTGTGTCTTTGCAATGTGGTGGTGTCATGAGTGTATGTTCTCTGATGGAGGGCCATCCTTTGCATTGCTTACAAGCATGCCTGAAACTCTCTGATCCCTGAATTTGGCTGTTATCTACAAGGCCCAGCAATGTTCTCAACTCAACCCCTTGGGTTTTGCTCATAAATGGCAGCTCTCTGAGGACCATCCCCGAGCAGTGCCATCTGCTCTTCTGGTTCATCAGTGGGCACCAGCTAAGGGTCACTACTGACAATTGTGCTAGGTAATGCATCCTGCCCTTTCTGTCTGCTCTGCCAACAGCATCACATCAGCATTGGAATAGGACCTGTTCTGGTCTCCAGACTCGCAGGTGCTTGAGCATCCCGCCACTGCCGAGTGTATCAGAGAGATAGCAGTATGTGCCAGATTCTCCCTGGAGTGTGCGTGAAGCAATGAGTGGGCTGGAGGACGTTGGAGGAAGCTAAGGATGTTGTATTGGGAAGGGAATCGGAGGATGCACAAGGTTGAGAATCCCAGGGAAAAAAACCTTGACTTGAACTAGAACAAGATTGTAGAGAAAATTGGTGGTCTCACAATGAGACACCAGACAAGGATTTTTAAGTGGTTTGATAAGATATGTGGTAAGGGAAGGTCTTTGTTCAGAAGATGGCTTGTGCAGGGAAGGCATTGCTTGGGTGTTTGGGTAGTTACTTACTGAAGGGAGAAGGAAACCTTAGAGAGTTGATCACTCCATACTTTCTCTTCACACGTTTTAAAATGAGAAACATGTCAGTGTGGCCTGTGCTGAAGCCGGTGGACACGCACCAGGAGGGATGATTCTCGTTCTGCCCAAACTATGTCTCTGTCTTTCAGTTTCTTACCCCAATGAAAATAATGTGAATTTTTGAGTCTTTAGTGAGCCTGATTCTGTTCTAAGTGCTTTCTATACATTATTTCATGGGAGAGATGAAATATTTCATTATTTCAGTGTCCTCTAAGACACTGCAGTGTAGCTGGGGTGATTTTCTTTAGATTACAGAGGAGAGAAGCGAGGCTTGGGGAGGCTGAGTAACTTGTGCAGAAACCCAGAACCTGTGGTTGCCCTGCGGGAGTCAGCCTCCGCCACATCCTGTGCTCTGAACCGTCGTACGCTAGACCGCTCACGTCCCGTGTTCGCCACCTGCCCTGGATCTGTAAGATGACGCCTCAGCATAGAAATTATGAGAACAATGTGAACCGAAGGCTTGGGCATGCAGAAACCCAGACTTGTGTTTTCTCATCTGTAAATAAAAATAACACCAATACTGACTGCAACGACTCAAACTTGAGTATGTATGTATAACAAAACCTCGCACATGATAAGTGCCAGATAATGCATGTAACGTAAATGGATAATTTGTCTTTAACAAGTTGTCCTTAATAGCATTTGAGCTTACGGGGGCCACTCAAACTCTGAGTCTCTATTTTCCCCATCCAAAAAATTTTAAAAAATGACCTTATTTAAAATTACCTCAGAGGGCTGTTACATAGATATTAGAAAATATTAAATACTGTGAATTATAATGCCCAAGATATTCCATCCTCATTAAATCCCTTGCTTGCTGTCCTCCTTCCCTTCCCCCTCTCCCACATCTCCACCTAAGGGAGTTCACCTTAGCAGGGTAGGGGAGAGTAATGGCAGATCTTTAAATGGGTTATAGGAAAATGTGATTTGGGTTGAATATTGTAAATGTGTCATTGTCTCTCCACTTGCTCTCTGCCTACTCTTGCTCTCTGTATCCTTATATTGATTAGTTGCAGCTTTAGTATCTTGAGTAGCAATTTCACTGACAATAATAATGGCGCTTTGCTAGTTACCCTAGTAAGCAATCCCTGTATTCATCCTAATTGACCCATCACAGGCACACACACCCCCCGCACTGCCTCAGAGAGAAAGGATTTGAGGATTTGAGGACCATAGCCTGGCCTGCTAGACTGGCGCAAAGGGTCTGCTTGTAGGGGCTACGGTTTATAACAGAGCAGACCTGTGCTTGAATTTGGACTGAAATTTGTTTCGTTAATACATGTGTTGTTTTAATACATTTTGAATAATGAGATATTCCCTTTGTTCTCCACAGTAGCAGCTTTGCTACATTGAAATGGAGAGCCCTCTTTAATGGTTGTAGGAACAGCTAATAATAAGCTACACATATAGATTTTTGTTAAATGGAAGAAATCAGACTCTTTATTTAGAAGCACAAGGGGTGCGCCTGTTATTTGAAATTGAATTGTACTTTAACTAATTGGTCTTCTCCCATCATCTTTTAACCCATGTGGACAGCCCACTGCTTTCTGTTCCCCATTTCACCATCAGGGCAATTGTCCATTTTGCTTTTCTCTTCTCCTGCTCAAACGTCTTCAGTGGCTTGCCCATTGCCAACAGGCTGACATCCAAAGTCCACAGGACTCCTGATGTGTGAGACCATGTGGGCCTGTCCATCAACTAATCATCCCAAGGCTCGTCACATAGGGAGCGGTGTTGTGTTGGATGGCATAGAGGAATCAATCCAGACAGGGCAGAAATTTGGGAACAGAGATAAATGTCAGAAGTCAGGAGGAATCAATGAGGGGTTGAAGTAGAAAATCAGGAATACCTTGTTAATGGAGTCCAATGAAGTACAAGCACGAAGATCCAGAACCAAGGTTACAAAAGCCAAGATGATGCAGAACTGTTATTTTATGTTGGTCCTGGTATGAGAAGATTTGTTGCCCTGAATCTCTCATTTCTCTCTTGGTCTCTCTGTCTCTGTGTCTCTGTCTCTCTCTCCCCCTCTATCAGTGTGAGCTATGCCCTGATCTAAAAAGACCCATACCTACCAGAATGATCTGTCTTCTAGACAAATTATTCTACTTCTACCTCTCAAATTCTTGAGGCTTCTTCCTTATAGTATTCATATAATTATTCCAACATAAGCTCTCTCTTCCTTTCTCTCAATTTCTCCAGTTTTATCTTTACTTCCAGATTCTGCAGAAGTATTGTCTGCTCCTTCATATCTTCCCAGTCTCCTCCAGTCTAACATTTGTCCCCTCACACTTAAAATTCTTTCTGACTCTTCATTTCATCACTGCTCACAACTATACAGGTTCTTCTAGTGTCTGGTTTGTGGTCTTAAAATGTTATTTAAATCTTGCCTTTTTATGTAACTTGCAGTCTTTTTATACTTGATCTCCCCATCTTGAATGCAAATTCCTGCAGGATAGGAAATAGATTTTATATGGTCTTTTCTCTCCCGTGAAGCCTATGGTAGTAAATTCTCAAAAATATTTATAAATTCAATTTCCTTCTTTCATCTTTGAAAAAGGACAGGGAGTAAGACACCACACTTATATAGTGAAATAAAACTAAGCAGTATTCTAAAATTCTGTGATGTGAAGAACCCTGGATATAGAGAAAGAAACTGGAACCAATAGAAGCATAGTAGGTATGTGAACAGAGGGGAGACTGTGGCTTGGGAGGAAGCTAGGCTCAGGCCAGCATGAATACTCTTTGGTGACAATGGATTTGAAGATGAATAAGCCCACTCTATGTTTAGGATGCTCAGTAACACAAAGAGGTCAAAGTAAGGTTGTGGGCCAAAATTTGGCAGATAGGCAAGAATAACCATGATGCATGTGCCATGTTGCCAGAAGTGATGGTGTGCTAGGCAGATACTGTAGAATCAGGAAGAGTGCACGTTCCTTGAAAGCTACATGATGGGGACAGTTGGCAGCTGAACACAGATGGAACACTGAAAATAACTCAGGTTTTATTTACCAAACCATTTTCCACCTGATACCAAGAGGAAGGTAGGGTGGAAGTTTTCATTTTATGAAATGTTCTCAGGGGCACCTGGGTAGTTCAATTGGTTAAGCATCTGCCTTCGGCTCAGGTCATGATCCCAGGGTCCCTGGATGGAACCCCTCCTCAGGCTTCTCCCTCTGCACCTCCCCTTCCCCCTTCCCTTCCCCTTCTCCCTTCCCTTCCTCTCTTCTTCCCCTTTCCCCTCCCCTTCCCCTTCCTCTCCTCCTCCCCTTTCCCCTCCCCTTCCCCTTCCTCTCCCCTGCCGCTCCCCTTCCCCCTTCCTCCTCCCCTTCTCCCCTCCCCTTCCCTCTCTGCCTCCCCTGCTTGCGCTCTGGCTCTCCTGCAGTCTCTCTCTCTCAAATAAATAAATAAAAATCCTAAAAAAAAAGAAAAAGAAAAAGAAATATTCTTGGAAAACCTTAGTAAAGAGCCTGTAGAACTTTGTTTACTCCTGCATTTTTCAGTTCAAAATGCTTATTAACATCTTAGTGAAAAAATTTTTTCTTGATTAACACAGAAAAACTGAGTTAGATTGTGATTATAACTGAATTCTAAAGCAACCACAAGTTTCCACATGTTTTTCCTGTGAGGGTGAAAATCATCCCAGGTCATGATTTAATTTTGACAACCTCTACTCTAAAATGAAGGGAAAGAGGAACCCTAAAGAATAGCAGACAATCACAGGACCAGATTATAATCAAGGTATCACACTTCCTTTCTGGTTTTAGGAAGCTCTAAAATCAAGAAGGCAAGATCCATTTCATAGGTAAAATCATTGCTGCTATTAAAAGAAAAAATGAAAAATTTCTGTGCTAGTATTAAGAGTCTACCCCCCTTTTTCTCCCCGTTGTTTACCTCCTTACTTCTTTCTACATGTTTGGTTATAATGAAAGAGCTTAAGCAATCTAATATCAACTTTCATAATTTCTTTAGACCCACGCCACAAACACCTTTAATATTTTTCTGCCCTTCAAAAATGTATCTCCCACTTACTTCATTCATCACACAAAAGCAAATGGAAAACATTTTTACATAGAATACTCTGCTGTGACAAGCACACAAGTTATCTGCCTCTCTGAGCTTATTTGCATTTTCCTTGAGTATAATTCTGAGACAGCCCAGCATGTTTGAAACAGTGTGGACTTTGGAGATGAATAGACTTGCTCTGAAATTCAGTTCTGCTACTTATAGGGTGAGTGACTTCGCTGATTTTTCTTTTTCTTCTTCCTGATCTCTCCATGTTGGAGGATCCAGGGTTTATTCCTTGAATCTCTTACCTCATCTTTAATTTCTTAGATTATTTTATCCAGTCCTATGGCTGTCTTTATATATCTTTGTATCTTTAGATGAAATTAAATTAATTTTATATGTAGATTAAAACCAAAGGAGACATCACTAAAATGACTAAAATTAGAGACTAACAATACCAAATGGAGACAAGGATGTAATATATAGTATATATATAGTATATATTATATATACTATATATATAAATTATATATATAGTACAAATTATATATACCATATATATAATTTATATATATAGTATAAATTATATATTATAGTATAAATTAAATTATATATTATAGTATAAATTGACATAACCACCATGGAAAATGAGTTGGCACTATGTATTAAGTTGAAGAAATGTTTAAGTTGACCATATGATCTAGCAATTCTATTTCTAGCTATATATACCCAACAGAAACTCACACATGTGTGGACCAAGAGGCATGACCAGAGTGTTCACAGTAGCATTATTCCTAATGTCCCCAAATTAAAAGTCTAAATCCCCAAAATGCTCATCTGTATAAGAGTGAAAAAATCAATTGTGTTAGAATAGATTTAACATTACATATATAAGGTTTGCATATATACACATATCACAAAAGAAGGAACACCCATAAAATTTGGATACTAGTCGCCTGTTGAGGGAGGGAGGAGGCGGTTATCAAGAAGGGCATGGGGGACTCTGCAGTTCAGGAAATGCTCTTGTTTCCAGGTGGGTGGTGGTAGCGTGAGTGTTCACTTTGTGATCAGTCATAGAATCGTAAAATTTTCTTTTGTGCACCTTCTTAAAGTATACTAAATTTCACAAAAGAAAAGATTTATGATGGTTTAAAACATTATATCTCCATTCCAGACTTCTATCCTGAACTCCAGTCATGTATTCAACTCTCTCCTTGACATCTCCACTTAAATAGCTAATAGTAATTTCAAACTAAATAGGTCCAAAACTAAACCACTGATCTTCTTCTCAAACTTGTTTCATTTACAACTTCCCTCATATCGGTTGATGCCACCTCCATCTTTCCAGTTGCTCAGGCCCCAAATCTTAGGCTGCCATTGCTCCCCGCCTTCTCTCATACTTCCACATCCAAATCATAAACCCTTCTGACTTTATCTTTTACATGTATCCAGAAGTCTCCTTTTCTCAAAACTCAGCTGTTACCACCTTGGTCCCAGGGACCATCTACAATCTGTCACCACCCTGGTCCCAGGTACCAATCTATAATCTTCAGGATTGCCCTAACTCTTCTTCATGCTTCTTCATTATCCCCTGTCATTTATCCTCAACACAGCAGCTACAGTGGTCCTTTTCTTCACATTCCATATATAAGTGAGATCATATAGTATTTGTCTTTTTCTCTGTGACTTATTTCACTTAGCTTAATACCCTTAATAAGGTCCATCCATATTGTCTCAAATGGCGGGATTTCTTTCCTTATGGCTGAATAATTTTCTGTTGTGTGTGTGCATATTTATACACACACACACACACCAGTTTTTCTTTATCCATTCATCCATTGATGGACACTTAGGTTGTTTCCACATCTTGGCTGTTGTATTGTTGCAACACACCTGAAAGTGATTTCATTGAGATTCATCGATTTTCTTTGAAAGTGATTTAATCTCAAAGATAAATAGCCAGAGGTGAGACGGCTGGATCATCTGGTAGTTCTGTTTTTAATTTTTTGAGGAACCTCCACACTGTTTTCCATAGTGGCTTCACCAATTTACATTTCTACCAACAGTGTGCAAGGGATGCCTTTTCTCAGAGTGGTCCTTTTAAACTAGAATTCAGATTTTATTTTTCCTGTGCTTAAAACACTGCCACGGGCCATGTTTCACTCACAGTGCTCTTAGTGGCCCATGTCACTTCTCTGATCTGCCTACCATCTCTCTTGCTTTCTGCCATAGCAACACCAGCTTCCTTGCTGTTCCTAAAATATGCCAGACATATACACTCTCCCCTTAGGGCCTCTTTCTAGCTTTTTCCTCTTCCTAGAATAATTTTCCCCAGATATCTCCTCGACTTGCTCTATTCCTTTCAAGAATTGATCTATTGTTTTTGTCTCAACGAGCTTATCCTGACTAGCTTATTTTGTTGAAAATCTCACCTACGTATAACACCTCCTTATAATATCCTTTTCTTGGGTCCATTTTTTTCTTCATATAGCACCTATTATTTTCTAACTCAATTATTTATTATGTTATTGGTTATTGTTAGCTTTCCCTAACCAGGATGTCTTTGTTCTCTCAAGTTCCCCATGCATAAACGAAATAAAATTACCTAAACTTGAGAGGACTCCATTTATCTCTAAAGCATGGATAATAATGTCACCCTTACCGGGGGATTGTAAGATTCAAGGTAGTAGCAATGGAGATGAGAAGTAATAAGATTCTGGGTAGTTTTTGAAAGAAATGTCAAAAGGAAAGGAAAGAATTGATGGGAAAAGGTGGTTGGCCCAAGCAATTAGAAGGGTGGGTTTTGCCATTGAGTGAAATAAGATTATTATATATAAAGTTCTTGGCACTAAAAACCCAGAAGCTTATTCTCTCTCTCCTTTTTTAAAAAGTTTTATTTAAAATCTCTAAGTAAACTCTACACCCAACATGGGGCTCGAACTCACTACCCTGAGATGGAGTTGCATGCCCTTCTGACTGAGCCAGCCTGGTGCCCTTCTCTTAATCTTATGTAGCAAAAGAAAGTATACATAGCTCTTGACATTGTAAAGAGACACAACATAGACCCATTTATAATCACTAGATGCTTATATTCCAGTTGGGTTGGAGACCTTTTCAAACAGAACTTATATTGTAGGTCTGATACAAAGATTAAATCCAAATAAAGCAGTGGTCATCCTTAGAGTAGGTGTTTGATAAATGTGTGAAATTCTTCTTTATATTAACAAAATGGCTCATAGTTGAGGTAAGAAAGAGAAACATTAATAGGTATAAGGTAAATATGCAAATTTACATTTACACATTCTAGTGGAAACAGAGTAAATAAAAACATATTTATAGATTATAGTAATCTTGGAGATCTTCCTCTATTGAGGTTTTTGAACCAAACTATTCATGCATTTAATATACGGCTTAGATGTATTGAGCTCTTACTTTCCAGCCATTGTTCTGGGGACTGAGAAACACAGTTTCCACCCCTCCCTTCACAAAAGCTAGCATAATGGTAAAGAGAGACTGGGAAAATTACCATCACCAAAGCTTTAAAGCTGATATTGGTGTTCACTTTTCTGCTTATCTTTTCCACACAAATGTGCGTTAGGTCAGTGAGACAGAACCAAAATAGAAAATCAGAAATCTCCGTCCTCAGCTGTCCTTTCTGGATCCTTTCTTGTCACAGTCTTTCCCAATAGCATGGAGGTTTCTCCCAGGGGCGGCCCGGATGTCACCTTCTTCTTTCTTCCTATTTCACCTTCTCTCTTTCATCCCAAACACCCATGCAACTGTTCAGTCATCCAAGGCTGGGTTTGTTTTGTACAGTGCTGAAGAGCACATTTCTGAAATCCTGCTACCAACATTCGTACGCTGGGTCATTCACTTAGTAGTGCTGCGATCTTGGGCACATTGCTTGGTGGGTCTGTATCTCACTTTCCTTCACTGTCAAATAGGAAGGATGATACACTGGTCTTGCAAGGAATTAATGCATGCACTTCCAATGAATTAATGAGAATGAAGTGCTTAGAGCAGTACCTGGCACTTCTACGTAAGTGCTAGCTGCTTTGTGATCGCTGTCACTCTTCTCACCGTTATTATTATGTCTTTCCAAGAAACTATTCCATCTAATTCAGGCTGAGGACTGGGTTTCTATTTTTTGTCCAGTGCTGAGATGACTTCCCTCCTTATTCCCAGAAAAGCATTTCTCATTTACTTCCCTACCTGCAACAACTGCTATTTGAGGTTTAAGGTAAACATGTTTGTGTAACCCTGAGCAAATGGGCTAGAGTGATGGGGAGCCAGGGCCAGATTTTCTAACCAGTTTCTAGGGAAGCAGGTGGCTGCTGAATCCCAAGCCTCCAGTACTTTTCAGAAAGCAAGAGACGTATTTCTACCCTTTTTGAAAACTCTCTGTTTGACCGTAAAGAGTCGCTGCCTGGAATCGTCCCGAACACTCAAAGAAGAACTTTCTAATACTTTTTCCAACACTGCAAGCTTTTGTCTACCGTTTTAAGTAAAAAACCCCATGTACAATGAGATTTTAGAATCAAATGAATTCAAAGGAGAAGTAGAGAAGCAAGGGTAGCTTCAATAGTCTGTTCAGTTTGGGCTTATCATGGAAGGTCACAGCTCATACGTGTCTCTGGGTTGCTCTCCATCACTCCTGGCATGTGCAATTATTTTTAATTTTCACATTTTATAGCTAGCACTTGAGCTACACCAGCTAATCCCTATCTAACTAATAAGGTCCTCTGCTTCCACCTTTATTGATTAATTATCTGTTGGAGTTTTTAATATCCATTTGTGTTTAATTTGCTGATATTAAAAATGCCTCATTCCTGAAAGTGATGAATGGTCTTCCAAAGGATAGGACTCTGGTTTTGATTTATGTAATATTGAGTTCACTGGAATCTAGCTGGAAATCCGCCATGGGAGATCATTGTAATAAAGAGCCCAATAAGGGACACTCTTTAGGTCTTTGAGAGCTTGCCTACTGCCAGTGGATAAACTGTTTTGCTTTGGTTTGGTTTTTTACCCAGATTTCTATGTAGATCCTTTAGCACCAACTTCCGGAAGATGTCCCCAGTGGGACCTGTCTCCTAAACAAATTTTATGCATCCCTACTTAACTTTTGCATAAGTAGTCATCCTCAGTGACCACCCAGGTTCAATGACCTTCTAGAATTTTCTCTGCCTATTTAAAATCCATTTGTTCTTGAAGAACCAGGAGGTGAACATCCAAACCTACTGTAATTTATAAATTTGTAATTTGTCTTCCTCTCAATATTCCTAACTTTACTAGAATAGCTATACTGTTCATTTAACACTTAACATATTCAGATTTTTATGTTTAACTTTCTCTGTGTATGTCCTATCCATTCACTATACTACAAATTCCTTAAGTTAAAGTCTAGTTTAATATTTTAACTATGCCAATAGTTCTTGAAATGTGATCCCCTGGTCCTTAGTGGCTGCAGTATCTGAGTACTTGTGAGAAATGCAAATTCCCTCCCGTCCCAGGTCTACAGAATTAGAAGGAAGCTCTGAGGTTGGGACCCAGCGATTTGTACTTTAACAAGCTGTTTTGGTAATACTGTTATAAACTCAAGTGTGAACATCAAACTTGTCCTGAAATTGGCTGCACATAAGAGTCACCTGGGAGAGTTTTTAAAATGCATACCATTCCCAGCGATTTGGATTTTACTTGGTCTCGGGTGCAGCCTGGACATTGGGATGTTTTCAAAGCCCCCCACATGGTTAAATTGTGCAATATTTGGGAATCAGTACTCTGTATCACACTTCTTTTTTTTTTCCCATATCTTCTTGATTGTCTTGGTAGGTCATGTGTTTCTAAGAATGTATCCATTTTTTCTAGGTTATCTAATTGGTTGGCATCTAATTGTTCATAGTAGTCTCTTAGGATTCTATACATTTCTGTAATATCAGTTGTAATGTTACCACAAGGCTTTCTTTCTCTCCCAGAATGGCCAAGGTTAAGCATGTACTAGACACTCATATATTTGTTAGTTAAAATAGTTAAAATTACCCATTTTAACTAACTTTTTTTTTTTTTTAAAGATTTTATTTATTTATTCATGAGAGACACAGAGAGAGAGAGAGGCAGAGGGAGAAGCAGGCTCCCAAGGAGCAGGGAGCCCGATGTGGGACTCGATCCCAGGACCCTGGGATCATGACCTGAGCCGAAGGCAGACGCTTAACCATCTGAGCCACCCAGGCGCCCCCATTTTAACTAACTTAATAAAGATATTAAATACCTTTAATGACCAAACTAACATGATTTTCAAACCATTTTAGATATGATTGTAGTCTGACAAAAGAGAGAGTCAAAGGGAGGAGTATATCTTTAGCAGTCATCAAAACATAATACATATATAACATGTTCTCATGGTAGCACATATCTTTGAATGGAACAAAAATGAGTACACATTATTGTTACTTGAACAGGAATTTGGCATGTTATGAAATAATCTTTACAATCCTATGATATGATGAGCATGCTTTGCTTTTCTTAAAAATGTGGATTCATTTTTAGGTTTAGGAGCACTGTCCCCCTTCTAAATCTCAAGGGATAGTGTTTAATAACCTGACAAGGGTAAACATGATCCGTGGCTCAGTTTTATGAATTACTAATATATGGACCATGAAAATTCAAATAGGCCAAATTTTATAGTTCTCTTCAATTCTTATGTGTCTGTTTGGGGAGGGCTGATCCAGACAGTCTTAATTAGAAAATGTTCTTTCCTGGACCTCCCGGCAGACCGTAGGTACATACTTGTTGACACATAGGTGTTTATATTCATTCCTTTGTTTTCTTCCTCCCATATTTTTCTCCAATGTGAAATGTTCTCCCTGCTCTGCTTATTCTAGTTTTCGAACACGTAGCCTATAAGAGACTTTTCTTGATTATTGATACCTCTGCAAAGTTTTGATTATTGTAAATATAGATGTTGTTGTGTATAAATATTCACTGTGTCTTAGTAAATCAGAATCTCTCAACTGAGAGTCAAGGGAACAAACATCTCCTAATTTTAAATTCCTTACCTTTGACATTAGAGGGAAAGAAGCAGAGTAAATAATATCCAAATTCTGTATACCTTTTTTTCAGAAATAATAATGTTAACCATCTTGTCCAATTAAACTGTCTTGGCAATTGAGTTAAATACTTAGAATCTGCATCTTTGAAATATTACTCAATCAGCCAGTGCATGAAGTTATACTGCAGATAAATGCATAAATAGATATTAGAGATATAATTTCCCTTATGCCATTTTGGTTTAGATAATGTGATTACATTAAATTTTAAATGAAGTTTGTCTTTTTACATATGAGCTGGTGGTTTGAATACATTTTCTCCTAAGTAGTAAGCTTTAAATTTATTTGTGTATCTGTCTATGTTTTCATACTGGATCTACCACCTCAGTTTTTCTAATTGATGGGAACAACAACTTGTTAATTTATGTCTGTTATTTGGAGTTATTTTTAATCCATTTCTTGAAGCTATCTCTCCATATGCCATTCCAAAGATCTATATTAATTAATTAATTGTGAAGCTTTTATACCAACAGTACGGGCGTTTCTCAACACAGTTTCCCCAAACATATTTCCATGTGAAACTTGCTGTCATTTCCTGTGTCATCAAACCCCTGTTGTCCTGAGTGTCTTCTTCAGTCCTTTGAATGACATTCAATTCAACCCTAAGTAATTAAAAATTCATAGTGCTACCAAGAACCAGTTAAAGAGGAAATATATTATACATTATATGACCACTGATACATACACAGTAGAGAATGACTAGAAAGCAAGAGGGAGATAAATATAAAGCCAATCTATATGCAGACATTTCATATCCAGCTCCAACCAAATTTCTGTAAATACTCCGTCTCTGTAATCCCAGTGCTATGATAGTCAATGCCTTGAAAATATATAATCTCTCAATTTCCCTCCAGCTTCCCTTAATCTTCCATGCTCTCTATCAGAGCCATGAGGCATAGGAGCCTGAGGCAAAAATGAAAAAAAAAACACTAATAATGATTTTGGTGGGTTTTTTGCATTAATTTTAAAGTTTAAAACATTGTATTAAAAAAGTTTTTTGATTATTGAATTTTTTGCCTCTCCCCCTAAATTTTGTGCTTGCCTCACCCTATTCCCATCTTGGCTTTTAATTTTGCCCCACATATACATTATTGCCTATGTAGCCCAAAACTTGATCGCTCATCTTGCATAAAGTCTTTCGATATACTGTAAAAATGAAGATTGTGTGAAAGTAAAATTTAGTTTTCCAAGAGACAGTGTCAGTAGTGACGTGAGCGGCAACTAGATCCCACAGTCTGCATGGCCTTCATCGGTTCCCATAAATGGCCCTGCCTCGAATTTCTCTCCTTAACCAAAGTGCTAGAAGTAAATCATGCAGAAACCAAGTTTTCTTTCCTTTTTCACTGAGCTAACACAGAACTGACTTCTTTGGAAATTTCAGTTCTGAGGAAGGCATTGTCTTCTCCATGCTGACAGGTTCCATCACCCGTACGATACTCATTCCTTATGCCCTCGTCATGTATTTAAATGTGTCTGCTCCTGAGAAACACATCTCCCCCCAGTTCTCAGTTACTAGAAACAGAGAGGGGGGATCAATAGAAGAGCAGGGTCTATAACACTAAATTGGTGGTGGTAACAAACAGTTTAAAAAAACACCTTTCTCTGAGATATAACCAAAGTAAGGGTGTTTTATTGCTACAGAAAATCGGGGAAGCACATTTTCATCTTCTCAGTGAAAACCAGTTGTTCGGCCTTGCCATTGTTAGTAGACTGTGAAATACAGCAAACTCTGATGGACTCAGGAAGATAAGCATTTTTCCTTGATTGACAGTGATGCAATTTAATAAGGAATACCACAGTAACCTTCACTCCTTTGGGGCTCACTTCTCTCATTTAAAAAATGAAAGCACTGAATTAGTTTAACTCAAGATGCTTTCCAGCACTTAAAAAAATTCCCCCACCTGCTCCCATGACGCTTAAGAAGTTTCTCTGTTCCACTCAAGCTAATAAAATAAGTGTTAGTAGGATTACACTGTAATTTCATTCTTTGTTAAAATTATGATAGCCATTGTGTAGAAATTGTGTAGAAATAACCCTGCTTCCGTATAAAAATGCACCATGTCTTTGTCAAAACTTCCATTAGCTAATGTTTGGTGATGAAAATCACATCATTTAAATTGTCTCTTTCACTAACAGAAAGACTGAAACTTCCCCTCGCCATTCCAGACTGGGCCAACACAAAGGCAAAATAAGAGACCTATATCATAAGACCTAAGTTCCAGCCAAAATTCCTTGCTTTAATAATCCTATATTGTTTGCAATTATATAATGCCATCTTGCCTCCCTATCAGTTCTTGGGCATTTGCTGGATAATAAGCTGTTTTGAGCACAAAATGTTTCTTGCCTGCTGAGCTTCTATCCTTACCAGTCAGTATGGAGTTTATATATGAAATCATTATCCTCTCAGTTTGCAATCACGTTGGTCTCTCATCCAAAAAGTTGTCTAAAATGCTCCCAGAAGCCCAGAGTTAATCTTGAGATGATATTTAAGTTATAGAAACTCAAATATATACTCCACATTCAATGAGATACCATTTTCATGTGGTGAGATAACAAGCATTTAATTTTAATTAAATAGATTTCAGAGAATAAAAGCACTTTTAATATAAAGTATCTCAAGGCATCTCATTCAAATATCATAATAGTGTGAGCTGGTCAGGCAGGTATGATTTCTTCATTTTAAGCATGAAGAAATAGGTCTTGGGTTGTGGTTCTTGAAAATAGATGGGACCTTGAGTCTTCTAAATCCAAGAGCCTTAATCTGGGGATTAAGGACTTAGATCTCTATGGAGTTCTTGCTAAAAAAAAAGTGTATATTCCTAACTGCATGTGCATCTTCAGACCAAAGACACTGTTTCTGTGCCCTCTAACAATTTTACAAAGGTGGTGGATATCCTGCTAGCTTGGAAAGCAGGCATTTAGAAAAAAATATTGTGTTTGCATGCGATGTCATAGATAGAAGAGGGCCGTGACCTGTTCTAACTGTAACTATCACAAATTATCTGTGAGGTAATGCATATGGAGTGACAAAGGAATCAGGGTATCGATGTTTGGAATTATTTCAATGCTTGGAATTGTTTCATTTAGATACATATGGCTAGTGCTTAGCTAGATGTAGCTAAGATCCAAAGAAGAATGGACTCAGATGTTTTTAAAATAATGCTGAAGAAGGAAAGGTTAAATAAAACAGATGATATCTCCTCTCAGTTATCACAGGTAGGGATGGAACCACGAGCATTAAGAATCCTAAATAACAGATTATCCAAAGGTCATCTTTGTCTTTGGAGCATATAATGTAATTTCTTTTGTAGCACATCTTCTTCCTGCTGTGTAACTGAACAGCCAATTTTGTTTTTATTTCTGGAGAATGATCAGTTTAAGGTGAAGGACTCAGGGGCACGTGTGGCTCCCCAGCAATTGGGCTCACAGTCCCAGCCACAGGAGAGGGTCCAAATGAAGATAATCATGAACTATTGCATATAGCCACATTTACAGAAGCAAGGGACTTTTCAGCGGGGCCATGGGAAAGGTTGCATTATTCAGCATTTTATTTCCTTAACATGTTTCATACCCTCATTTGTTATATCACCAAAGCAAACGCCCAGTATAAGTGCCAAGACAGATGTTCAAACTTCGAACAAGTTTGGTCATGGCGAGAACAAAATAAAAGCATAAAAACAAAGCATGTGTCTGTCTCAAGATTTGTATGAATAGTCTGGTCTTCCCTATGAGTTAGTATAAAAACATTCTGAGGGCAACAATTATATTGTTTTGTCTTGTAGTACAGCACAAAGGCCAGTGCCTTGAACAGAGTAAACATTCAATGTATATATGTTAAAAGAAAGAATGAACAAAACATAATTCTCTTTATTTACTTTTAAATTTAGGAGAGGGGAGCCTTGGTGGTACAGTCGGTTAAGTGTCCAACTCTTGATTTTTGGCTCAGGTCTTGATCTAAGTGTTGTGAGACTGAGCCCAGCATGGGACTCCATGCTCAGCACAGAGTCTGCTTAGAGTTTCTTTCTCCCTCTGCCCCTCCCACCCTCTCTAGCTCTCTAAAGTAATTAAGCAAATCTTTAATTAATTAATTAAGTTGAAAAAATTGGGAATTTGATTTAAAAAAAAAAACAACTACTTGTAGAAGTATAGCTTGAGGGGCACCTGGGTGGCTCAGTCCTTAAGCGTCTGCTTTCGGCTCAGGTCATGATCCCAGCATCCTGGGATTGAGCCCCGCATCGGGCTCCCTGCTCCGCGGGAAGCCTGCTTCTCCCTCTCCCACTCCCCCTGCTTGTGTTCCCTCTCTCGCTGTGTCTCTCTCTGTCAAATAAATAAATAAAACCTAAAAAAAAAAAAAAAAAGAAATATAGCTTGACTTTCAATTAACTTTATTTTCAATGAACCTTGATTCTATATTTTCCCCCAATAATTGATGACAAAACCTTTAGTTGTAAAGGTCTTTTTCCCCACAAATAACACTTTCACATAAACCTTAGACTGCCTCTGTCAGTGACAAATATTATGTGAAGAATATTGAGCATAGATATGTTGCAGTCGAGTTTCTCTTTGTTGGTTATTATGGATTCAGGTAATTCAATGTGGCTGTTTGATAGTGATCCAAGGAAAGTAGCATGAGAACTATGAAAATAACCATAATATATATATATATATATATATATATATATATATATATATATATATATATATTACCAAATGTGCTGTGTTCATCAAAGTTCACTTCAAATTCAAGAAAGTATTTGTGGACAAATTTCATGAATAATTCATTTTGAATTTAGCTATTAGCATTTATGATAGACTAATTTGCTACAACTTAGTATATTTCCTACTATCCTGTTTCTATTCTTGCCCTGAATTACAACAGTTGTTTTGTTTTGTTTTGTTTTTTATGATGAGAGCAATTTATGTAAGAGAGGTATCATAAGAGTCTACCTCCTATGTTCTCACAATATAGGGACTAGGCAACTTTTCATGCTGTTTCATTTTTCTGATTAACTCCTCTTACTGTACTGCCTACAAATAAAACACCATTTCTTAGAAATACTTCAACACTGTAGAATTGTAATTGGGCATCATTGTTTCATACATCATCATTTAAAAAAATATTAGGTAGCTCAAAACATCTCCAGAAAGACTGCTTCAAATAATAAATCATTAATAATCCTTTAATAACATTTGGATGTCTACAACGTTTTTGTTCTGTTTTTGCAGTCCCTCTAAGAGCCAGTAAAAAGTTGGTATAGAGAGTAATGTGCCTATTTCAAAGATGACAAAACAGAGATACTGTTTTGCTCAAGACTATGCAGCTATTACGTGGCTGAGATTGAACTAGATCCCATCCCTTCTGATTGTTGGTTATTAGCTTTGTAACTGTTCCTAGATGAGTAACAAAATTTGAGTATGTAAAATTGAAATGCAATGTAATTATTAAGACACAAGAGACTAACATGTGTGTTTAACTTGAGGCAACTTTGACTTCTGGATGTTTCTCCGATATCATTTTCACTTGGTGTGTTTCCGAAAAGAGATTGTGATATCTCTACATGTCACTGAAACAGCACATGGTTGTTCAAGAGGTGGGGTGCCTCTCCTTCCTCTCTCCACATCTATTTGCTTCTCTACTCCAGCCCTTTTGTGTCTACTTGAACAGTGGTATTTGGACTGGTGAGCAGCAGAATGGCAGCAGGCCCCCAGCACTACCCCACTGAGAACCACTGAAGGACTACAGCAACTCTATTGTAGGAATGATAAAGAGCAAGTTCCACTCAATAATCCTATCAGTGGTCTCTGTGCTGGTGGGGTAGGTAGGCAAATTCCCTCAGTCTCATTGCTGAAACTAAGAGGACTAAGTGGGTACAAAAAAGATATCCTCCAAAGGGCACGTGGTTTTCAGTGCATGGTATTCCTGATCCCCATTACTGGAATCAGAGATAAGAAAGAACTACTAGATAAGATAAGATAAGAACTGCCACTTTTGGGTGGGACGGAGTAAGGTCAACTCACAATTAATTAAAATTAATTGAAAATCAAAGAGTTGTTTGGGGCTAAAAGGGTACTTAAGTGATTCATAGGGTTGTTTTAAAGATTAGCTACATTAATATGCATGAAATGCTCAGAATAGTACCTGTCGCATAGTAAGAGCAGTGTGTTATTATTTATAGCACATACTGAAACATATCCAAGAATTACCAGGCATGGGCTTCTCACCCAGAGGTCTGGAGTCCATCGGCTTCCTGTACTATGTTGCAGTCCCCGCTGTGGCTCCCTCTCACCAGCTTTACTTGACTGGTCAGTGTAGGTGCTGAGCCTCCGTTCTGGGCAGCTCTTGAGTGACTTCGGTGGACTGAGGTGTGGTGTCACCATTGCCAGCTTTCACATTAAAGTGGGCATCGAATAGTGGGTCATTCAAGATCTACCTCCTTTTGCCCCACTAGCCACATGTAAGTCCTGCAACAGCTCCCTCCATGGAAACTCTCTTCCCTCCTTCTTCAGTTGATCTCCTCCTGCCTGCCTACCTTGCCACTATGGCACCTCCTCAAAGAATTTGCCTTTCCCTTCCTTTCCTTTCCCTCCTTCCTTCTCTTTTTTCTACCTTCCCCCTCATCCTGCTTCCATCCATAAGTGATAAGGTGCTCCCACTGCTCCTCACACGTCACTGTGACACAGGCTACAGTAACTCTTGACTAATAGCTTTCAAACCCTTCATAGGGTACAGGGGTCCCCTCCCCCACATCGGTGCTTTCACTTTCTGCATTTCCGTTATGTGCTGATGTGCAGTCAACCCTGGCCAGCCCGAAACAGATCTTCCCAAGGAATCATCAGCCAGTGAATAGTCGCCTAACACTACATCACAATGCCTGGGTCATTCCCCTCACTTCATCTCCTCACATAAGCATCCTCATCTAACATCATCACAGGAAGAGGGGATGAGTATAGTACAGCGAGGTATTTTGAGAGAGAGGCCACATTCACATAACTTTTGTTACAGTATATTTTCATAATTGCTGTAATTTATTAGTTATTGTATAGTATATTTTTATAATTGCTGTAATTTATTTGTTGTCAATCCCTTACTGTGCCTAATTTATAAATTAAACTTTTAGCATAACATAAAAAAAAAGTATATACAGGGTTCACAACCATTTCAGGTATCCAATGGATATCGGTATAAGAATGTCCATTTCAGGTATTCTTAGCCTATGCTAAGAATAAAGCAGGTCCTCAAAGATGTTGGATGATAGAACACAGGGAGGAAGAAAGGAAGAAAAATGGGAAAGAGGGAGGGAGGAAGGAAAGAAGGAAAGCTCAGGAGTGTAAGAGGAAATGCGGTTGGTGTAGGCCTTGAAGCACACATTGAAGGATCAGAGCATGATTCAGTGAGCTATCGTGTTGATTAAAAATGAATTCAGGGGCGCCTGGGTGGCTCAGTCGTTAAGCGTCTGCCTTTGGCTCAGGTCATGATCCCAGGGTCCTGGGATGGAGCCCCACATTGGGCTCCCTGCTCAGCAGGAAGCCTGCTTCTCCCTCTCCCTCTCCCCCTGCTTGTGTTCCCTCTCTCGCTGTGTCTCTCTCTGTCAAATAAATAAATAAAATCTTTAAAAAAAAAAAAATGAATTCATTATTCATGAAGTACTATTTGGTAAAAGGGGGGAAAATAGGAAATAAAAATACCTGAGTTTAGGGGAACCTGGGCGGCTCAGTTGGTTGAGCATCAGAGTCTTAATTTAGGCTCCCGGGCATGATCTCAGGGTCATGAGATCAAGTTCTGCTTGGGGCTCCACTCTGGGCATGGAGCCTGCTTGGGATTCTCGCTCTCCCTTTGCCTCCCACCTCTCTCACTCTCTCTCTAAAGGGGGAAAGAAAAAAAAAAATGCCTGAGTTTAAATAGTGCTCTCCCATGTAGTAATCAGTGACAGTTACAAAAGACTTGGCCTCTCCGTGCTTTAGTTTGTTCTTCTGTGAAGGAAGCAGGAAAGATGATGCAGGCCTTTTTTCTCAGGGTGGAGAAACTAATAGCACATCATAGTTAAGAATACATGTCTAAGCCTGGTGATGGGTATCAAGGAGGGCACGAATTGCATGGAGCACTGGGTGTTATATGCAAACAATGAATCATGGAACACTACATCAAAAACTAATGATGTAAGGTATGGTAGCTAACATAACGTAATAAAATAGAATTAATAAAAAAAAAGAATACATGTCTAAGAATCAGACTTAACCAGCAGTTTGACAATGAGGTTACCATACCTCTCTGTCCCTCAGATTCTATAACCATAATATAGAGAAAACAATAATACTCACTCCTTAGTTTACTGAGAAAGTTGATTGAGAGAATGCATTTAAAGCAGTTAGGACATAACAATTGCTCAGTAAACATGAATCATCATTATTATGATCATCGTGATAATTATTATATACTTTGTAAAATAATTATATTAGCTGCTTACAAGACTAGTATATAAATCACAGAAGTTGTGACACGAGCAGGGCTATAATTATTATTCTAAGTATTTCTATGTAAAAAAAAAGTTCAAAAGCCCAAAGAATAAAATATTTTGAAGTCTTCTGACTAGTGTTTGTACACGTCCATTAATAGATGTATATATAATGACTGTTATATCCATTATGGAGAAAAGTAAGAAGTTAGTTTTCTTACGTAACAGAGACCATCACATGTCACTTGAACTTCTGGCAGTTTGCTATTAAGCATCATGACTTTTTTTTTTTTTAATTTTATTATGTTAGTCACCATACAATACATCATTGGTTTTTGATGTAGTGATCCACGATCCATTGTTTTCGTATAACACCCAGTGCTCCATGCAGTACATGCCCTCCTTAATACCCATCACCGGGCTAACCAATCCCCCCTCCCCTCTCCCCTCTAAAACCCTGTTTGTTTCTCAGAGTCCATAGTCTCTCATGGTTCATCTCTCCCTCCGATTTCCACCCCCCCATTTTTCCCTTCCTTCTCCTAATGTCCTCCATGTGCTATTCCTTATGTTTCACAAATAAGTGAAACCATATGATAATTGCTTGACTTATTTCACTTAGCATAATCTCCTCCAGTCCCATCCATGTTGATGTAAAAGTTGGGTATTCATCCTTTCTGATGGCTGAGTAATATTCCATTGTATATATGGACCATATCTTCCTTATCCATTCATCTGTTGAAGGGCATCTTGGCTCTTTCCACAGTTTGGCTATTGCGGACATTGCTGCTATGAACATTGGGGTGCATATGGCCCTTCTTTTCACTACATCTGTGTCTTTGGGGTAAATACCCAGGAGTACAATTGCTGGGTCATAGGGTAGCTCTATTTTTAAATTTTTGAGGCACCGCCACACTGTTTTCCAAAGTGGCTGTACCAGCTTGCATTCCCACCAACAGTGTAAGAGGGTTCCCCTTTCTCCACAACCTCTCCAACATTTGTTGTTTCTTTCCCTGTCCATTTTTGCCATTCTAACTGGTGTAAGGTGGTATCTCAGTGTGGTTTTGATTTGGATTTCCCTGATGGCTAATGATGATGAACATTTTTTCATGTGTCTGTTAGCCATTTGTATGTCTTCTTCAGAGAAGTGTCTTTTCATATCTTCTGCCCACTTTTTGACTTGATTATTTGTTTTTTGGGTGTTGAGTTTGAGAAGTTCTTTATAGATCTTGGATACCAGCCCTTTATCTGTAGTGTCATTTGCAAATATCTTCTCCCATTCTGTGGGTTGCCTCTTTGTTTTGTTGACTGTTTCCTTTGCTGTGCAGAAGCTTTTCATCTTGATGAAGTCCCAAAAGTTCATTTTTGCTTTTGTTTCACTAGCTTTTGGAGATGTATCTTGAAAGAAGTTGCTGTGGCTGATGTCAAAGAGGTTACTGCCTATGTTCTCCTCTAGGATTTTGATGGATTCCTGTCTCACATTGAGGTCTTTCATCCACTTTGAGTTTATCTTTGTGAATGGTGTTAGAGAATGGTTGAGTTTCATTCTTCTGCATGTGGCTGTCCAATTTTCCCAGCACCATTTATTGAAGAGACTGTCTTTTTTCCATTGCATATTTTTTCCTGCTTTGTCAAAGATTATTTGACTATAGAGTTGAGGGTCCATATCTGGGTTCTCTATTCTGTTGCATTGGTCTGTATGTCTGTTTTTGTGCCAGTACCATGCTGTCTTGGTGATCACAGCTTTGTAATATAGCTTGAAATCGGGCAACGTGATGCCCCCAGCTTTGTTTTCCTTTTTCAACATTTCCTTGGTGATTCGGGGTCTTTTCTGATTCCATACAAATTTTAGGATTGTTTGTTCCAGCACTTTGAAAAATGTCATTGGAATTTTGATCGGGATGGCATTGAAGGTATAGATTGCTCTGGGTAGCATAGACATTTTAACAATGTTTATTCTTCCGATCCATGAGCATGGAATATTTTTCCATCTTTTTGTGTCTTCTTCAATTTCTTTCATGAGTGTTTTGAAGCATCATGACTTTTAAAGAGAACTGCAAGTTCCTTACAACTAGGGTGACCATCTGCTCAGGTTTGCCCAGGGATCCTGGTTTATTCCTGCTGTACTGGCTTAATTACTAACAGAAGGCTCTTTCATTTTCAAAAGTGTCCTGGCTTCAGCAATAAATTATATGGGCATTCTTCTTAAGAAAGAGAAACCCCAGGAAAGTACACAGGTCATGATAGGAATAAGGGTCCTGTCCTTAGAGTAAGTGGGTGGCAGCAGGTGATATTAAGCCAGTCACTGAACTGCTTCCTTGGGTTTCACTTTCTTCCGCAGTATATTGGAAGACTCAGTTTCCCTCCCTTCCTTGCTTTTTGAGAATATCAAATGAAATAAGCACATACTGGGTTTTGAAAAGCAAAATGAGTTCTTTAATGTCCATGCAAATTTTTTAATCTAGTGGCAGAACAAACAAAGGGGGAGAAGGGGAAAGTAGGGGCAGTGAGGTAGGCAGGTAGGTTATTTTGTCATTTAGCTTAGGGTTACTCTGGGCTGGATGTCTGCGTCAATATGATCAAACATCCAAATGTGCAAAAGCCCCACTCAGTGGCATAATTCACAAACAATAAATAAGGGACAGAAGAGTATGAGGAATCAGAAAGCTGTGGGTTCAGATCCCACAGCTATCACTTACCAGGTATGTGGCCTTGGGCAAAACACTTAGACCATCTATGGACCTCATTGTTCTTGTCAGTAGAATGGAACAATAGTATTTGCCTTTGCAGAGTCAAGGTGAGGAATTAGGGCAATGTGTACACATTCTCTAACAGAGCATAGTGTTCTGCATAGGGTAGGAACTGAGTAAAAATTGGGGTCTAAAAGTCAGACCCAGAGATTTTCGTTCCTAATAAATACCTAGAAAGGTAAGAACTGAGTGTAGTGAATACCTTACTGAGTGAAATTTAAAGCTTTGGTGCCTCAGTTCATTGATTATTTTTTGAAGATGGAAATTAGCCAAAATCTTAATGAAATCACAAGTGTCTAATAGCATTTTTCCTCGCATGTGATGACAGTGAGTGAGTTTTGCAGTCTTTGTGACAAGACTCAGGCATATGACAGAAGGCAATTTTTGCCAGCAGCAGCAGTATCCTGATGCTCAGGAGTCTCTCGTATTCTAATTTGACAGGAGCTCAGAACTTTGGAGACAGGAGAGACCTCGTTTTCTTCGTAGGTGAAGAGTCCGATAATGATGAACTCACGGGCCTATAGTGAGCCTGACAAGACCAGAATTAGAGACTTCGAACTTAACTTTTACAGGGAGTGTGTTTCTAGCTCGCTTGGACATGCTGCTAGAGCTGAGAACACAAAAGAAAAATAACACTGACTTCAGATATGAGCAAGGAAAACCATTTTGGGGGCTCACCTGTCATAAATCAGGTCATCCTCATTTTCAATGACTACATGGCACCCACTCGATAGCTTTAGTTGTCATCACAGCTCCACTTTAGGATGACTCATGGGGATGCTGCCAGTCCTATAGAAAAAAATGGAAATTTTCCACTGGGAAATTAGTTATATCTGAATTCAGATGAAAATATCAGAATGATAAACATTTTCTTAATGTCTGGTCATTTGGCCACCAAATTTTCATAATGAGTTAAAAATAGATTAATTATATTGCATCCAATAAATCCTTTCTTATTTTTCAGTTCAATCTTTGCCCCCCCCATCTTATTAGTCAAAAACGAACAAAACAAAAATGAAAGAAAGCAAATCCACACACACACACCAGTCTTCTTAGCTCCAGCATTCGCTGATGGATGGTCCTGAGTGAGTTTTAAAAACCCCTGTGATGTTGCTTTGTTGTTAGCAGTAGTGTTTTTGTTTTGTTTTGTTTTGTTGGTTCTTCATTTGAAAAATTAAATGATTGAATTAGGTGGTTTGTAAGGCTCTCTGCTTCTGTAAACAATCTGGATACCTTTGGAACAATACTTATAAAGCAACTGCGAGATACTCTTTTTCTTTTTAGATGAAACAAATTATCTTTAGTGTTTGCTTAAGTGAGAGAGGACTCAGTATCCAAACAGAATCTAATGGATCTGAGTGGGTTCTGCTCTGTCGCTGGAATGATATTTCATTGCAGAGCCGACAGTACAGCCAGGGTACAGCCTTTAAGTTGACCATGTCCCCTGGTCTGCTCCACGGAGCTATTCGCTGGTCCCTCCTGGTTCAAACACAGACAGATAGAGCTCAGAGGAAGGGATGCAGTTATAGAGAAACAGATCAGAAGAATAATTAAGAAAGAAACTCTGAGATGTTGCCTCTAGCTCTCCTGGGTCCAAAGCTCCATTGCCAAGGCCCGGAATGTCTGGAGGAGCAGGAGTCTGGGCTGCCCTTCACTCTTCTCCTTGGTTTGCCTCAACTCTGTATCCATATGGTATTCCCCGCCTCCTCCTGGAGGAAGTCAGGGAATGCTATGGAGTTGTGGAGCCAGAAATATTTAACATGCTTACAGTCCAAGGATCGATGTGATTTAAAGGAATTTATAGACTCTTTGAGGAGGTTGGACTTACCCATAACAATAGATTCTAGCATTTCTGGAATTCAAAGGTTATAGATTTAAAGAGGTTGCACTGATGGGGAAGGGCTTTCTTGTAAAGGTGGGAAGTTAGCTCTATATGGAAGGCAGACTTGCTGAAGGAAAGGAGCAGGCACTTCCAGTCAGGCTTGCACAAAGTCCGGAGGCCGAGTGCCCCTGGCATGCACACAGGTCTGGCAGAGGTCTGGCTCAGTACATGGAGGGCTCAGGTTTGTGCAGAAAGGGACCTGTGGTTATAGGAGTAAGATGGGGACAGACTATAGAGAGATTTGAAATATCAGCCGAGGAGATTCCAATTAGCAAAGCGGTATTAACAATACAAAATAACTATTCACGGTCATAACTTAAAAAGCAGAAAGCTTAACTGTCCATGACATGCAATTTTCTGGGGTTGAGGATAAGATGGAGCCTCAACAGGGAAAGACTCTCCTTCATTGGCATCCCTTCAGGAAGAAATGTCTTTGGAGGAAGCAGGGAATGTCTGTTTAAAAATAGAAATGTTTTAGTAAATACAAGGGTTTGATGGCAATATTAGGCTGGATTTGCTGGTGAGAAGTTAATATCTAGGTAACTCTTGGCTCATGTTACACAGAAAACAGAAATATAATGCCATTTTTTAAAAATTCAATGTCCTAGGAAAAAATGCTATATACCATCTGCTCTGGACACTATTGTTTTAATCTCCAGTCCAGTCTAGTAAAGACTACCTAGGTAAATGCACGCAGACTTTGCGTAGGCTGTGGAAATAGGATGATAGCGTAAGGGACACAATAGCTGTCAGATCAAAAAGGACTTATTATATTGCTCATGTTACAGTTTAAATCCAAAGATGTTACATGAATCATCACAGCCATAAAGCTAGTTAGTGTTCAATACTGGACTAGAACTTGAGTCTCCTGATAATACACTATTCTCACGAAAAATGTAATAGAGATAAAACAGATAGGATCTCAAGTTACAAAGGGCCAGACTTAAACTCAACATGAAGAAGTATTTCCCTGGGATAGAAGCTATCCACGTACAAAATGTCACAGAGGGAAGTGTTCAAGGAGATGCTTCAGCCATCTGGTCAGGGACACGAGCAAAGAATTTTTGCCCCAACTGTGAGTTTGCACTCGATGTTATGAGCTCCTGATAGATGGCTACTTTGGGGATATGATTCTATGATACACATGTACATATGCACAAGCAGAATTTTGCTTTCTCCATAGCTACCTATAGAAAGTTCTCTTATGGGTCATAACCCCCCACCTCTTCATCCCATACCTGAGCTTGCTCTGAGAGGGTTTGTGAAGAAACAGAAAGTATAGGTCATAGCAGTATTTGAAGATTTTGGACATGAGCCTCTTAAAAAGAAACAGCTAAATCTTTGACATTGTTATCTCAGGACAAAACAAACCCCTCTGTATCTTACTAGATGATGCCCTGGTAGGGAGGAAATCAGCCATGCTGACGGCAGGAGGCAGACCTGCTCAGTGGGTAATAATATAGCTCTAGGGGTGGATGCGCCTCAAAACCAGGCTCTGAGATTCATACGTGGTGTGACTACAGCAAGCTCATGGCTCTGTGGCTCTCTTTCCTCTTCTGTAAGACAAGATTAGTATGTGTACCTGCTTCATTGCTATTCAGGCTAAACAAATGAGTTAATGATGTGAAGTACCTAAGTATTAGCTGTTGTAATATCCATTATGGTTGTCATTACTGTGCCCCCCCTTTTTTGGCCTGAAGTAAACCAGTTACCTTTTTTATACTTTGCATATTTCATGGTTTGCTTGCAAAAAAATATGTTACAGGAATTCAGTATTTCACTGTTTGGAATATATGTGGGTTGTGTGTATGTGTTCACGTGTCTGCATGTTGTTAAAATTTTCATGGAGGCCATTTTAAGGACCGCTTTATATATAATAACAAGAGTTTAAATACGGAAATGTATTGGTGACTGTCAGTTATGCCCACTCTTTCTGAAATTTTAGAAATGACCTTTAGGACTAGTGGAAAGAGTCGTGGATTCCCTGTCAAAGAGCAGGATTCAAACCAGATGCCATTAATTATTAGGCATGAAACTGTGAGAAGATATTTTCATAATCCTGAGCCTGCTCTTCCTTTGGAAAATAAGGATAACACAAATTTATCGATGTGATGAGGTGGTTATGAGAGACAAATGAGAAATAAAGGTAAGATTATTTTGAAAATTGAAGGTCCTACACAAATGTTATTTCTTCTGTATGTGCATATGTCCACATGTCCACACATGCATCCCAGGACATGTAGATATTTGTACGGCAGAGCAGGCAGGAACTCACAGCATGGAGGCAGATGGACACCTGGCTTTGGATCTGGGGTTTTCTCTGGCTCTGCTCTTCATGACCTGAGCGCAGATTTCAGTGTCCTCCCTTGCTAAATAAGCTGCCTTAGTTTGTCGCAGGGAACTGATGGGAGGATTAAAATAAACGCTGTAGGTAAAGAACTGAAAATGCCTGGCAAGTATTAAGGACTTAAGTGGTTATAATAATTTCTATTATGACTCAAGAGAAAAAAAAAAGTGATAAAAACCCAGCTGAGCCTCCATATGATGTCTAGTAGCTCAGCAAGTTACTCAGAGTTGTAGCAAGACAGAGTGAGAGTCTCCAGTGTAAACTGAACTTCCCTGAGGATTTAATTCATGCCCAGTCCATTCTGGTTCCAGGAATCTTCTCTGCCTTCTTCAGAATCATGGTATAGAGACATCCCTCCACACAGCTTCAAGGCTTGTCCCTTTATCTCTTATAGGGCTTTAAGCAAATGTTACCTTCTCTAGGAGACTGCCCCATCCCCAACCCCTGTATATATATATTTTTTTTTTTTAATTTTTAACTTTATTTTTTTATTATTATGTTATGTTAATCACCATACATTACATCATTAGTTTTTGATGTAGTGTTCCATGATTCATTATTTGCGTATAACACCCAGTGCTCCATGCAGAACGTGCCCTCTTTAATACCCAGCACCAGGCTAACCCATCCCTCTACCCCCTCCCCTCTAGACTGTTGAATCACAGATCTGTACCCCTGTATATACTTTAGGTGTCTTCTTGGCACTTCCCATATCCAATAGAATTCATATTATACCTTTTGTTTTCCTATTGTCTACTTCTTATCATTATCTGGGGTAGGAATTTTTTTTTTTTTTTTTTTATTCACTGCTGCTGTATCCCAGGCTTCACATATAGTAGATGCTCAAGTAATAGTTGTTGACTGAAAAAAAACACATATCAATTTCAGGGAAAGAAGTTTATAACTGTGCAGCTCTAGTAGAGGGACATTTCATAAGCACTGAAGGAACTGCAAAAATCAGTCAACACAGTTTAGGGACTGTCCTGTTTCTGCCAATATCCTATATACCTAGATTTCACTCCTATTTTAAGCTCTTTAGTAGGAAGAAATAATATAGTCTCAGAATTCAAATAGTGTGAAGTAAGTACCCCATTATAAAGCAGAGGAAATTGAATAGAACTTAGATATTATCACAAAAAAGGAACCTTTCTAGGAATGCCAACAACACTCTAAAACCAGGCCTATGTGTTACTGTCCTTCATCTCAGCTTGTTTCTATTGAATTAGCTCCCCACGTTAAAATGATAAAAAATGATACTTGGTATTGCAGGACTTTGCAAATATCCTTTTATTCACTAAAGCCAGAAAGGAAATGAGCTTTGGATTCATACAAAATTCAATCATCTTCAAAAAGCCCATTTTTCTCTCCTTTCCTTTTTGTCTAGTGCAGCTTGAAAAAAGCTAGGACATTTCTGCTCATTTGATGAGGCTGACAGAGTTCTTAGACAAAGTGGAAGGGGGGCCGAAGGAGCCTTTGTGCCAAGATGCAAAATGGCAGCAATTTTGAATGATGGTTGCAACTACAATTCCAATTATGATTAAATTATGCTGAAAATAATAGGCATGTACATTTAGGCTGAGAAACAAGTAACATATTTAAGCAAAGTCCACAGGACCTGCATGTTTTAAATTGTATGCCTTAAGACAGAATTCAATTTAATTTTCTATAAAAGGCCAATCTGTAAAAGAAATATAAAATATGTATATATTGAGTATGCTCAGGACTGGCTATATCTAAGCCTCTGACAGTTTCTGAACTAATTAAACATTAACATTTACAAAGGATTTGCTTTCTTTTCACGAAATTCATTCATGGACACACAAAAGAAGAACATGCCAGCAAACTTCTGTCACCGTAATCTCTGTTCATAGCCCTTCATGAAAGGACAAGCTAGTGTTTTTTTTTTTTTTTTTTTTGCTTGTATCATACATAGATTGGTGTGAAAGAATGGATTTTTTATTGGTAATCATGGGCATATTAGAAATAAAAGAGGCAGAGATATTTTTAAAAAAAGATTTTATTTATTTGAAAGAGACAGCACAAGCAGGGGGAGGGGCAGAGAGGTGGGGGAAGAGACTCCCTTCTGAGCAGGGAGCCAGATTTGGGGCTCGATCCCAGGACTCTGAGATCATCACTTGAGCCCAAGGCGAAGGTGGATGCTTAACCGACTGAGCCACCCAGGCGCCCAAGGCAGAGCTATTTATATAAAAAATAAATATATATATTTGGCTTTAAACAACAACCACAAAACTAAGAATGATAAATAATTTAAGACACATTTTGGTACTATGTCTTTAAAAAGGAACTTAAGACACAAAACAAATAGGAACAATGCACAGTCTAGATGGAATCCTCCTTTAGACAAATGATCTATGAAGGATATCTTATGAATTATTGGGGAAATTTTGAATAGAGTCTGTATTTTAGAAAAAAATCAATACTTATTCCAGTGGAAATATGGAAATTATTAGCTGAAAAAGGCAAGTTATGAAACAGTATGCACAATGTGATCTTATTTTGGCTTAAAAATACATAAACAAGTTGGAGCAAGCTTTACTGGGTCCACCAGGACTGACAGTAAGCAAAGGGATGCTGGACTGTCATCTCTCTGGGGAGATGGGGACACTAAATTCTCCCAAGTATGCCCCCCACCCTTTCTCCTCAGACAGCTGGGATATAGCCCCATTGGACAGTCCTGTAGTTAAGTTGCACTTCTAGTTGGAAATAACAATTTACTTGGAGGTCACTTTTAAAATTCAGGTACTACTGGTATCTGTTGAAACACACCAAAGGGATGTGTGGGTGGCATACTGCAGAAAGAAGAGGGAACTGGGGTATCTAAGAGGCCTTGAGGAGAAGCACCCAGCTTTATTCTCCTTGCTCCCCACAGCAGCAAACTCCTAGCAGGTGCTTAGCAAATGCTAAATGAAAGAATAAATGGATGCAAACAGAGTTCCACCCAGTTTTTTTTTCTTTTCTATCAATGTCAATTCATTTAAGGTAGTAACTTAGTTACTACCTTGCAAGATATACAAAGTTGCAAAAAGCCTGAGCAAATGAGATTCAGAATAAGCAGATGCAATGTAGAATAGAGACTTTTAAAAAGGGAAAGATTTGTGGAAGAAACCAGCATAGGGGGAAAATCCCCACTGTTCTGTGACCAAAAACTAGAGCAGCAATTCATCCTAGCTGCTTGGCTGGAGTTGATGACTAACTTGTTAACTGATTGTTTTGCTTTTCACTGTAATATTAGGATTGTAATTTCCTGATGATTTGAGGGGCTTCTTTCCATTTATCTCAAAGAGTGACATTTTATTTCCTTTATGCAATTCTGTATAGTCATTAAAAAGCTCAAAAGAACTCTTAGCCCTAAATGACTGACTGAATTTTTAACTCTGCCAGTAATCTTAGGAGCAGATTGATCCAGAAAAAGATTTAGAAAATAGATTCCACCTCTGGAATTTTCTTGGTGAACTGCACAGGAATATAAACACCCACAATTAGAGTACCTAGAAGTATGAAGGAATATTCTGAAAACTGATAATTCTTTTGGTAATTGATTCAAGGGAGACTAAGTTTGTGAACAAAAAAGGGAACAGGCTACACCAATCTGTTGGGTTTTAAGTCCTAGACACATTTGACAGCCTGGGAAGCCTACAGTGCTCCTCTTCAGAACAATGCTTTCAAACACAGAAAATAAAGGACATAGAATTACAAAAGAAACCAATTATACTGAAATTCACTTACCACAGTATTAATAAATGTGATACAGTAATGTAAATGCTTGTCTAAGAGCACATTAAACAAGATCAACCAGAAGGGAAAATAACTAGTGTAATTTCAAATTAGTGATAATCATCAGCAACATCTTGAGAAAGCTGTCATTTCTCTTGGTGACAAAGTCACTTGTACTGTTCATAGTACCCCAACTGATCAATTATATTCATAATGGAAGGAAATGTCAACTGTCAATTAGAGGTTAGTTAAAAATAAAGATACTCTCTTTTCTGTCCCATTCAAATTCACTGACCCCCTAAATGAGAACTTGTGATTTAGTTGCATTTATTTGGCCTCTCCAGGGATAATACTATATGTCAGAGTTAAAAACAAAACCTGAGACTCTAATAATTCAGAGTTATCAAAAAAAAAAAAAAAAAAAAGCTTGACTCCAAGGCAGTTTTGAAGGAAAGAATCTCGGGGAATTTTAAAGATATTTACTTCCGGGGCGCCTGGGTGGCTCAGTTGTTAAGTGGCTGCCTTCGGCTCAGGTCATGATCCCGGGGTCTTGGGATCGGGCCCCGCATGGGCTCCCTGCTCAGCGGGAAGCCTGCTTCTCCCTCTCCCACTCCCCCTGCTGGTGTTCCCTCTCTCGCTGTGTCTCTCTCTGTCAAATAAACAAATAAAATCTTAAAAAAAAGATATTTACTTCCAAATTTCAGAGGAACTGAGCCACTCAAGTGAGCCTCTGGATTAGAAATTCTCATTCTTCACAGATGTGATGGAATAAATCTCCATGATTTCTATCATTCACATGCAGGAATCCAGAAAATGATAGGAAAAAACAAACATTTCTCTACGAAGTAATAAAAGTCACAGAGAAGCTACTATTCTTGTGTGTTTCTATGCTAGGTTGTTTCAGAGGCACGTTTTATACACATGTAATAAGAAAAGGTTAATTACCAGCTCCTTTACAGGGATGAGGGATGATAAAACTGGTTGTATATGGAAAATACGCTGATAAATATAGATCTGGCTTAGAACTGCAGGAAGCATGTGGACTGTTAGAGCAATACCCAACCAAATCTATGGGCAGACATTTAACTGACTGGATTACTGTTGTATTTCTCCCAGGCATCATCGTTCTATAAAAGGGTTGCACTGGTAATTTTCAACTGAATATACTCATTGTGTTGGAGAAATTCATTACATAATAGCTGATGCACTTAATGAACACTGTGGTAAACAGGCAAGTTGTGTTTTCATATAAATAACAAGATCAATAAAAGCTGCTTCTCCTTTCCCCTGCTGCATTCACTTTAAAAATACACCCTGTGTGACCTGACAACAAATGAGCTTTTTTGGCCAGACCATATTTTTTTTTTCTTTCTAAAATGGCACATTATTTTTTATCTAGCAGACTGTGGCACTCAGGAACTCACTGTAGCTTTACTGAGTTGAACCCAAATCATCACTCTCTTTAGAGAGCCATAGCAGGATTTGCCTCTTGAAATGTTTCTAGGTGAAGAAAGAGACATGGTGCTTATAGCTTTCCTTAGCCTTCTTAAGCTTTCAGATCCCGGTGAAGTGGTTGTAATCTATTGATTATCAATTTCTGCTACCTCATATTGTCTATTTGACAGTACAGCATTATGCCTTCTTAAATACAGCCATGGGAAATTATTTCCCAAAGAAAACTTCTTTTTTTTCCCCCTCAGAGAAAACTTTTGAAGGAAATAAGTACCCTCCTTATTTTCCAGGAATGTACAACAATGCTGTAAACATTCTTTCTCTGTCTAATCATCTAGCACCTATTTTTGAATGTTACTCTGTACAAGACTTTGTTCTAGCTGCAGGGACCTATGGAATTAACATTGTAGAAGATACAAAGATATATATACATATGCTTATATATAAGCTTATACATACATAAGCATAAGTGTATAAATATACTTCTTTATTTGTAATGAAGGTAATGGAAAGTGCTATGACAAATATAAGACAAGAAACGAGGGGTAGAGAGTCATGGGAAGGTTATTATCCTCCTGTGTTCAAATATGTCCTCTCTCAGGCTGTGTCACCTTGGGCAGAGACCAGAAGGAAATGACTAGGGAAATATGTATGAATATCTGGGGAAAGAATCCTCCAGAAAGAGGCCCATTAAAGTATAACATCACAGAGTTAGCAGGGGGCAGATCAGGAAGGCTATGAAGCTCTTGGTGAGGATTTTAGATTTTATATTAAGTGTACTAAGAAGGCACTGGGGGATTTTAAGCGGAAGATATTACATGATTTATATTTCCAAGTATCACTCTAATTGTTCCATGAACAATAGACTTAGGTGGGCAAGGACAAAAGCAAGGAGGATGCTTAGATGGTGGAGACAAGTTGAATCCAGCTGGGATTAAAGAGGAGGTGATATAACTGGTTGAATTTCCAAGTTAACAGAAATAACACTAAGGAGTATCTAGAACAAGCTCAATTTAGGGAAAGTTTGAAAGTTACATAATCATGCAGATGGGCACCAACACAAACCAAAGCTTCTGGTCTTCCTCCTTGAATCTCTCACTTTTCTCTTCTGAACTTTCAAAATAGGAGCTATAGTCACATTAATCAGTTACTACCTTACCTATTTTAATACCCCTTATATTCCAAAATTCTACTGAAGCCACTTTCACAGATGTTAATTCATAATTGCCAAACCAAATGATGACTTTTTCGTGGCTTCTCAAATGCAGTCTTACAACTGGCCACTGCTTTCTTCTCCAGCCTCTTGACTACCGTCCATGAATCTCTCTGATCTCTGTCTCACTCATAGGCTCTGTCTTCTAACAAGATAATAAAAATGAAGCACAAATGCTGGTGCTCCCCAGGGTTCTGCCATTGCCTGTAGCTCCTCCTAATACACATTTTCCCAGCAAAATGTGGGGGTATATTTCCCGTATAATGGAGGGGTTACAGGTGGATTCCATGGAGTCAGATTTCCTGAGCTTCATCTGAGCACCAACCCTTCCTAGCTGTGTGACCTTGGGCCAATTCACTTTTTAACACCAATCCTTAATTTACTCATCTGTAAAATGTGCATTTTACTAGTACTTACTCCATGGATTTGTTGTGAGTTGTAATGAAATAATTCACTTAAAGGACTTTGGAAAGAGTCCAACCCCTCCTGTAATCACTCAATAAGTTGTCTCTCTCACCAAATTGTTCAACTATTAACTTGTTGAATCTTAAAACTATATTTCTAGGCCATACCATTTCAGGCTTATAATATTTGTCTGCCAATAGAGTCTTTAATTGGTTATCCCATAGGTTTTATACTCTCAACATGTCAAAAACTAAATTCATTATTTTCTCTTCAATGTTTTTTCTTCTCATTATATTTTCATTCTTAGTTGATAGGTATCTCTAAGCTGGAAAGCCGGTATATCCTTGATTTTCTCCTTTTTGTCACTCTCTATATAAAGTCAGTATCCTACTGATTTTACCTTTTAAATATAATTTTAATTCTATTATCCATCTCTATCACCAGTATTCTAGCCCAGGGACTCATCATCACTTTGAGTAACATTACAAGAGACCTCTGTCTATCCTCTTTATTCTTTTCCCAGAGTTATTTACTGAAAGACCCAGTCAGTTGTGTCATCCCTTGATTTCCATGCTCCACTAGGCTCTCATGGCCTAAAGACAAAGCACCTTGAGGCCAATTGACTACGAGCTGCTGTCTGCCTTTCCAGTTTCATTCTCTAACATCTCCTGCCTCAAACTTTTCCCTCTGGCAGTGTTTTAGAGGAATGTTTATTCATGCTGTTCTTCTTCTTTAAATGCTCCCACCCCCGCACCTACACATACACACATGCTCAAACTCAAACACAGTTTCAATTCACTATGAAACACTTAGCCTAATCATTTAATTTCCCTTTGCCTCAAAGCTGCGTTAAATGGCACTTCTCTGTCAACCTCTCTACCATAGCATCTCCTTATTTTATTACTCTTATATGTCAAGAGGACTATTTCCTCAACTAGACCATGAGCTTTATGGCAGAACCAGGTATTTATCTTTGTTTCTTTAGCACCTAACACCTAGGTGGAATCGTGGGGCTTAGCTAAACGTTAGTTGACAGAATACTTCAATGAACGAGTTATTTCAAAAGTTCCCCAGTGTCTCTTAAGATGAAATTCTCTGAAATATTTCTTCTAAAGTGCCAATTTGATTGTACTTTTAAACTCTAATGGGTCTACATTGACTATAAAACAGTGCCTCTTACATTGGGGTTTTCAGATCTTTACTGACAGGGTATAGAATTTCTATATGGATTTTCTTTTTAATTGTGTGAATTCATTTAAATAGCCATTTATAAATCAATATAAGCATATTCGGGATCATTCTGGGTGGCCACTTTGTACTTCAGACTTCCACTTGCTTTCAGTACATTTGCTTACATTTTAATACAATGATGATGCATTGAATATTCACTTAGTTGCCACTCAGATTTAGCCCACCTAGAATCCATGTCTGTCATACCATCAAAATGCTTTTTTTTTTTTTTTGGAGATCCACAAGGTTTTAAACTTGAGAAATATTGCAGTAAGTTAAAATCTACTGTCTTACAATATGAGCACTCTATGGATCTGAACATAATTTTATAGTCTAAACATAAATGCCCCTCACTAAACTATGTTTCTTTGCTTTTCCTCAACTTCATGCTTTGGACTAGGCCATTATCTACATGCATGAAAGATTTTTCCACCTGCCATTTCTACCTCTCTGAATTCTATTTATTGCTCATCTTCTCACTCAAATGCTCTGTTCTCTATAAAACCCTCCATGACTGTAGTAAGTTCAAGTTACCTAGTTCTACTTTCTTTTCCCCTTTTTTGTTGCTTCCCACACAATTCCTAATGGCATGTATATGTACCTAATACTTTCCACTTTTTAAAGCCAAAGGTTGGGTGGGTGGGAATAGAAGTATTATTCATTTGAGTGAATAAAGAAAATAAACCACTTTGATCACTGTTAAAGGACCTGTGTCTGTACCAGGGGTTGAAGATGTTTACCCTATATCCCAGAAAGTTGTACTGATTAGCATTAACTGAAGGAAAGCATAGAGAAATAAAAGCAAAACCAGAAATGTATCAATTTAAAATGAAATAAGTTGCCATCCTGTGATTTATTTTACATGCTTAGGAAAGGTAAAAATGGGGGAGGACAGAGCTCATGATGAAGAAACTCACTAAAACCTAATACCTCTCAATAAAATAAATCTATTTGAATTTTTATTGTGAAGATTATGGAATATAAAAAATTTGGTGAAATTGTAGTTAGAGTGACATGTGGCCAATTAGCTCATTAAACATTAGATTTTGGTGCTCTGATATCTAGAAAAGGATCCTTATTGGGACCGTTGTTATTTCAGAACTTCATTGTACAAGACATTTCTGTTAAAGTACATCTCATGAACACAGGAGAAAAAATGCTTCAGAAATCATCTTGCTCTGGTTCCTTAAATGTTTCATGGAGACCTGCCTGGCATCTACTGATCCCAAGTCCTGTGTTCTGTCTGAAATTGCATCTCTTTATTTAATTCCCGTGTTATCCTGAGAAAATGTGCATAGCTTAGTAACAGGATATAAAAGGAGATTTCTCCCCTCCAAAATGTATATCACTTAGAGGTACTGCAGTCCGGGGAATAAGCTATTCACCACTAATAAATGCGCTTAACTCTCTCCAGAAAAGGCCATGCTTTGCTCTAACTTTGAAACCAATGCTTAACAAATGTTTTTGTTAGTTTATTATATATTCTGGTATGTGACTTTATGGTGAATTGGGATTTCTGGAGCTGGGAAGATGCCAGCATTATCCTTGACTTAATCTAGTTTCCTTCAACAAAATTTAAGATTGGATTCCACTCATTTCTCTCCTGAAATTTGTGACCACCTTTTGAGGGCATCCATCCATTAAGTTAACACTCTTTATTGATTGAATGTTAGGGAAGTCATGAAATCTTATGTCTGCATCCAGTACTGCCACTGCTTAGCTTATATGTCCCTAACCAAATCTCTTAGCCATTCTGGACATAAGTGTTCTCATATATATATACATATATATATATGTATATAAACTGGTTGAAGTTTTAAGATGTTTTTCATTTTAAGACACTGGAATTCTGTACTGAGGACTTGGCACCTGGGTGAGGCCTCACTCCTTCCTGTGATTTCTATGAATCGCAACTCCCCCAGCTCTTGTGGGCCCCCAATGGACATTTCCATCATCATTCCCATGGCCCACTTTTCATCTGTAGGCTAACATGCCTGGTTGTCTGTTTAGTAAGAAAATGAAAGAAGTCTGTAATCCTTGATTTTGAGAAAAATGTTTTAGTTCTCACTATTTTCTTAATTTTCTAAGCTGTCATTCAAGAATTGCATTATTTTCCGTTTCATGGTGACAGAAAAATCTATACCCTAAACAAAGGAAAATAACTTTGAATCAACATTGAAATTTAAAGCCCTTGGATTGGATTCTTGATTGGAGCATATTACTAAAAGAGGGGGCCATAAAACTTCTCCAATAAAGTTTAAAATCAATTTTTAAAAAAGGTAAAATAAGTGACTTTTATCAAATGTGCTAGTGGCTTAGAGTTAGCGTGCCCCATTTCTTACAGAAATGAAAAGGTCTTGGTTGGGTCTTGTGTTTTGTTTTGTTTTTGTTTTTTTATTTGACAGAGAGAGAGACAGCGAGAGAGGGAACACAAGCAGGGGGAGCGGGAGAGGGAGAAGCAGGCTTCCTGCCAAGCAGGGAGCCCGATGTGGGGCTCGATCCCAGGACCCTGGGATCATGACCTGAGCCGAAGGCAGACGCTTAACCGACTGAGCCACCCAGGTGCCCCGGGTCTTGTGTTTTAATTCCTGCATATAAACCAGAGGTTGGCTACGTTTTCAACCCCAAGGATCACCCACAGAGCCAAGCAAATCAGTCCATATTGGTCAACACTTCTCAAGCTGAAGTTGTAGATGTTGCTTTTAATGCTGGCTGGGAATAAAAGTTCCAGACACACATATGGTGACTCTTATTTTAAACCACTCTCTTTTCCAATAGATTGATTGTATAATATAATGATTTCATACTAAAACTTATAAAACATATTATCTCTTTTTTACTCAAATCTAATATTTACTGAAAAACAATTTAAAAGAAAGGCATGATTCCAGCCATAGTCTAATCTTTATGGTTTTACTTAAATCTGCTGTTTTGTGACTTAAGCTTCTTGCTCTTGCTTTTACCCTCAACGTAGACCTGTAACAGCTGCCCGGGCCATCTCTTTAGTATGTCCTTAGCTTCAGTGTGTCCCCAGCCTTTCTCTTTTAAAAATAACCACAAGTGTCTATTTTTTTTCCTTAATAAAGTTCATTTATCTTGGCTGCCACACACTCTCTAAGTTATCCACATCCTACTCGACTTAGGAAGACTTCATCTAATCAGTGCTTTATATGCCACTCTGAATGCCTATTTGCGTGTCAGAATTGCTTTTTCCTTTTCATGCACTGAGATGATACTGCATCACTAACACATAGTCATTCCACTCTGTCAAGTAAGATGACTATTTATCAAAATTGTATTAGCTTTTTTCAGTACTGTTCTAGAAAGTTGAGGCTGTTGGAGAGGATATAGAAACTAATGATCTTAGTGTTGTGGAGCTTGCCGATTTACTGGTTCTCATGGGGACAAAGGGTGGCCTATCAAATCTCTGGGAGTAGTATGCAATTTGAAAATGCATAATCAATATTATAATCCAATTTTGTTTTCAATAGACTATTAGGATTCATAATTCCCATATTATAAACTGCAAAAAATAAGGCTCAGCAAAACCTCTTCAGTCACTGAAGATTGTAGACGATACTCTAGTATATTAGAGGTATATAGAACATATAGAGGGAAAGGGGATGTGATAGTCTTATTTGTAACTGGCCATCTTGAGGAATTTCCTCTTTTTTTAATTTAAATTCAATTATTTAACATGTAGTGTATTATTAGCTTCAGAGGTAGAGTTCAGTGATTCATCAGTTGTGCATAACACCCAGTGCTCATTACATTACGTGCCCCCTTAATGCCCATCACCCAGTTACCCCCTCCAGCAACCCTCAGTTTGTTTCTTATGATTAAGAGTCTCTTATGGGTCGTCTCCCTCTCTGATTTCGTCTTGCTTTATTTTTTCCTCCCTTTCTCTATACTTCTTTGTTTTGTTTGTTAAATCCCACATATGAGTGAAATTATATGGTAATTGTCTTTCTCTGATTGACTTATTTCACTTAGCATAATACCCTCTAGTTCCATCTACGTTGTTGCAAATGGCAAGATTTCATTTTTTTGATGGCTGTGTGATATTCCATTGTGTATATATATATACCCCATCTTCTTTATCCATTCATCTGTCAATGGACATCTGGGCTCTTTCCATAGTTTGGCTATTGTGGACATTGTTGCTATAAACATTGGGGTGCAGGATGCCCCTTTGGATCACTACATTTGTATTTTTGGGGTAAATGCCTAGCAGTGCAATTTTTATTTTTAACTTTTTGAGGAAACTCCATACTGTTTTCCAGAGTGGCTCTACCAGCTTACAGAGGAATTTCCTCTGCTATGTATTGAAATATAATGTATATATTCACTCTCAACTTTTCCTGAAGGGATGTTGAGTAAGTTTCCACAATATATTACACAGCAAAATTAATTTTTAATTCTTATCAATCCATAATGGTAACAAATAACAAATATAACCATAAACCTAAAATAATTTTTATCCAACCATATCCTCAATATGTGAATAGTAATTTGTATAAAACATTAAGACACATTACCTTCCCTGTAGCATACAGGACCCTGACAAAAGAGTCTGGTCTCCCATATTTATAATTTCTCTGTCATGGACAAGAAAGCCTGGATTTTCTGTGAATAAGTTTATATATGGAACAAAAACATTTGAGAGTTCAAAAAGATTGAGAAACAGTCTATTTTGTGGAATATTCTTTCACACGAGTTTAATTAATAGAGTTGCAAAGTTATTATTGTGAAAAAATAATTTAAAAAAAAGCCAAAATGTCTCAGGGAGTCAGGAAATAATCCATCATAAATGGTTGTGAGTACCGGTTTTAGAATCTGGCAAATCTGAGGTCAAATTCTGACTCAGTTATGTGATGCTGTGCTGGTGACAGTATCATGGATCCTCATTTTCCTCCACATGTAAAGTGAGGGTTATGATATCTGGTCACAGGGATTGCTATAATAACTTAAATGAGTGCGTGGTAAGCACGTGCCACAGAGTATGACATGCTCAACTATTTAGCTGCTGTGATAATGATTTAGAAAGTCTTAGGCATTTGTTCTCTACCATGTTCATCCATGACCTGTGTGAGGAATCAAGATACTTTCCTCACATTGGAGTGGTTTGGGCACTTGGTCTTATATAAGGATGGAACTGAATAAGGACTGATTTTGGTTGACAATCTAACATGAGATTCTTTTCTTACCATATAGAAGAGACATTCTGTGATCATTTTTTAGTTCATTTGCTTATTTTCTGCTGAATTACCTTGGGTGCATTTTATCCGGTTAATATATTGACCGTATTTTTAAAGCTCCCATGCTTATTAATCCTTTCCTCCATGGAGTTAGTATCCTTGGCATCAACCAAATTATTAGATCTAGCTTTGCCAGTGGAAGCTGTATCAAATGTCCTCTAGAATAATACTAATGGGTTGCCATTTCTCTCAGAGCCTCTCAGATCCCTTTGCCAACCCCTTGGGCACTCAAGTACAAGCACAATATTATCTGCTGGATTATTTTGGCATCATTATAACTATATTGTGGGATTTGGAATCAAGTGCCTCATTGAAAGAGATTAATGGCATTCAGCATCCTCTCTGACTGGGGAGTTGTATCAGTCAAAAGAGTAAATGTTTTTGACTGTGGTTACAGCACCCAAGAAGAGGGATAATATTGGACAGGCTATCAGGGTATCAGACTTGATTCTCATCTGTTTTTCTTTGCTACCTTGAGCAATTCACTTATTCTCTATGAACCCTGATTTCAGATTCAGGGAGTTGGAATGCTGTTCTCTGTATTCTCCAGCTTTAAAACTCTATTGTTCTCTGTAAAGGACCTCTCAGTACTTGCTTTCAAATGACTCATTTATTTAAAACTGTATGTTGTCATGGATAAAGTTCAGTTATCAAAGGGAATAAAGACTGTGCCTTATGCCTGTCCCTGATGCAAATAACCTAGAACTTGCCTCAGAGGCAGATGACCTGTAATTTACTTCCCACTTGGTGTAAATATCTAAATTCCTGGACCTACTCTAGGGCATTTCTTAAAATCAGAGGTTATCCAGAGCCTGCTAGTCAATAAATCTATAAACATGTTAAAAGCTAAAGGCAGGACAGAGTGCCATCCTGTCTCTGGGATAAAAGACATAGGTATGTGTGGTCTCCATCTCCATAAGAAGCTCACAGTATAGCTGGAGAAATGACACATGTCTCATGGCAATAGAGCAATTCAAGCTAATAGGTAGTCCAGGTGATTTGAGTCCAATACGTTTTTACAGAAGTTCAAAAGGGGTTGGAATAGCTGTGTATCAGTTTAAAAAATCTCATAGAGGTATAAAAATTGGAATGATTTAGGTAAGATGAGACGACAGTGGACTCACTTAATTCTGTTTATCTTCTTATTTCTAACCCAGTGATGCTTTCTTAGTCAAATTTCTGATCTATATCTAGTCTGTGATAATTCCTATTAAATCCCAATATGACTCGAATTTGAACTAGTCCCAAATCCTTGTAATTTGGTGGCATGACTCAAAATGAGAGTAACACGGTGCTTATGTTGAATGGCTATTATGAATATGAATATGAGTAGACTCTTCCACATGCTAACCTGTTTGATCTTAGGTAATTCACTTAAAGTTTTTGAAACTCACTATCAACATCTATAAAACAGGGGAATAATCATACCCACATCATAGTGCCATTAAGAGCATAAATGAGATGATACATATGAAATCCTTGTGAGACAATTTTGCACATTATATGTACTCAATAAATACTAGCACTTATTCTTATTATCTTAAAAAAATTTCATGGCATCCTCCATCAGAAAAATTGAAGATTTTTTATTCCCTCATTCCTCAAGATTATAGCCCCTGTGGAAGCTGTCTTTGGTGTGAGGTCAGTAGGGATGGGAAACCATGTTGAATATTGGGAGCAAGTGATTTCCAAGGAGCAAAGGACAGGAAAACAGTGTTAGTTATTGGCTCAAGACTGTCGTATATTTAAAATGAAAGAGCATCTTTTATAAACTGATTTTCAACAACAGCGTGATTCTTATGTGTGTGTCCTGCACACTCACATACACAAACACAGACATATCACATATTTTTAGTTTAATTGAGCAGTGCATTCACACTTCAATGTCCATACAAATCACCCAGGGATCTTGTTAAAATGTGATCTAATCCAGTAGATCTGGGGTGTAGCCTTATGTCTGCATTTCTAACAAGGTCCCTGAAGAATCCAAAGTCGAACCACTGTTTGAATAGCAAGGTAAAATAGAATCTTAAGTTCTGAGTCATAATTCACAGCTGAGCCACATATTTGACTCCTCCTTCTGTGGATCCAAAGGTAATTTTTGGGTCACTGTATATTCAAGTAGTTATTTTTATCTAATATGTATATTCACATATATATGAGTGCCTCACTGTGACTATAAACAGAGTTAGAGCCAGACTATGATTCTAAACCATCTAGCATGGCAGTGAAGTACTTGGCTTCTAAGCCACTGCCCACTTCATTTTTTTTTATTTTAATTACCACTTTTACTTAGATATAATAAACTGACCAGATGCCATGCTAAAAAGGAAATCTTCCTGATACAGTTCCAATTAGCTTTGTTTGTTCATTGTATGTTGCCTCTTCTCATAGAGATCCAGAAAGTCCAATATTGTATTGTGTGTTGCCCAGCAGGACACACCAAAATCCTCCTAAGGATATTTGGCTTCTGATCTAATTTTAATTTCTTGGCCAAAGCCATTTGCTACATCTGGCCCTGCTTTAGATGATATACAAAAAAGGAAGTGTCAGTCCTTTGGAGGTTAGCTCCTTTGCTAGAGAAAATATCAACATCTGCTGCTCCATGATTGTTTGATGTTCTTGGATGGAGTGTGGCAAATTGAAGAATGCTATCACCAAATCTTAAACCCAAACTAAAATGCCTTTTGTTTTTCGCGCTAACTAAATATTGAAACTACTGAGGGGGTAGGGTTTAATGCACACACATGTGATGAATCCCCACCAAAAGCCATTCAAAATGATCCATGCTTAATACTCCCATATCCTTTACATTACTGAGAATGTGTTGAAACATGAGATTCATAAATGCCTAACTTTAATAGACGCTTGCCCTTTTTCAATGCGAGGTAATATCAAGAAAGTGTGTGGTGCTATTTGGAAAGAAAATCCTGGAGATGAGGTTGACAGGTTTATGGCACTGGCCTTGTCTTATTTGCAGTAACTCATTTTATATATAGTGCTTCACATTGGAGAAGCCAAGGGCTAGAGCCTTCTGTGATTTAACTGAAACAATAAGTAAGACCGTGGTATCAAAGAAGGCAGAAAATAGGTCTGCTGATTAGAACAATATATTGGGGACAAGAAGAGGCAAAAAAAAAAAAAAAAAAAAAAAATCAAGATACGACAAATATGAATAAGCATTTCATTCTGTTAATGATCCTCCCTACCTTAATAAATGGATAATACAATGTACTATATCCAGAAATAGTCTTTACTGGCACCCCACATTTATATAACACTCTGGGATGGTTAAATTTGTTTATCTAACTTACATCATAAGAACAAGAACAAAGAACTTTCTTTGTTGCTTGCTTCCTTGCTTGCTTGCTTGCTTGCTTTCCTCTTTCTTCCTGAACTCAGACCATGGAAAAACAAAACTCCATGCATATATTTAAATGAAAGTTTATTTTGACATTTAGTATCAGGAGGCAAAAATAAGGAAAGAGGGAGTTTGCTTTGTTTGCTGAAGGTAACACAAAGATTATAACAGTTTTTTTCAGTGAAAAGCTATTGTCTCAGGTCATTCCTCCTGGCGAGGCCTGGGGAACCCGTGATGGCAGAGGTCCTTACTGATGCCCAGGGCCATTTGCACGTGTTCAGTGCCTACAGTCCATCTTCTGAGACTCCACAGGGTTTGAGTTCCCAAGCGGAGAGGTTCAGAAATCCAAATTCTTTACCACCTTCCTGATTTATTTCTTCAGTATGTTCAAAGTGTAATAAAACGGCTGTCAAGTGCCGATTCCTAGTTTCATTAAGTGCTACCGCTTACACTGTCCCCTAGTGGTCATTTCTCAACCTAAAATATGATGGGGGATTGAGTTGCCTTTAAACCACGGCTTCTGTAAGTACATATTTCCCTGGGAGGAAACAGCTCTGGGAAGCTTCCCAATAATCTTTTGCAATCAATGTTTATTAACTTTGATGACAGTCTGCACAGTCTTGGGAGGAATATTATTTTGTTGGTTTTCACATTCAGTGTGCTGGGGTATTGATGGGTTTTGCCGTGATGGTTTAGCTTTCCCGAGAGCTTGAGTCATCCTTTAGCATCCTGGACTTGGTCTTTACCAGGAACTTTTAAAAGTGTAAATACTACTTGTACCATTCAGTATATCATCGTGCAAGACACTCCTGGTCAGCTCAGGCTTCTGTAGGTGTGATACTAACGACCAGTTGTTGAGCATCCGCTGTGAGCAAATGCAGACAAGTTATTGAGAATGACCTCATATAATTTTGACTTTTGCAAACAGGATGGGACTCTGCCTCTGCACGAACATAACTCAAGGAAGCCAATTCAATTCAAAGAACATCTGAGGGCTAAGTACAGAATTCACCTAATTGGATCCTAATGTTTAGGTTGATATTGATAAGCCGTAACATTTAAAGACCTGTTTACCAACACCTACAGTATCTGCCTGCCCCTGGCTCATTTGTTTTCCTTCTCTGCACTTATATCCTTGCTTAGTAGACCCATAGTTTCCCATAGTTTGAACTTTTTATGTTCCTTTGTATGCAAATTCTTCCCTCCAAGGCCAACAGCATGCACAAAACCTCAAAGTCAGTCCTAGCCCCTGTTACTAGACAAGGTTATCTATTCCGTGTGAGAACTGGATTTTCACTTTGTGCTATATTTTAAATTACATCATTTTCCTCTGACACAATGAAGAACCATTTTTTGTCTGTGGCTTTAAGGAGTTACTAAGGGAAATACCACCCCCCCCCCCAAAAAAAATAGCATCCTCCCTATTGTGGATAAGTTTGCTTCTATTACTTAATCATTTTTGATTCTTTTCTGGAGAACTTAAATAACATCATGTTCTGACTTTGAGGTAGATAAACTTGAAGTTGAGAGACTGACCTAACTTATCTGCTTCTAATTCAGCCTCTGACACAGAGTTGTCAAGACCCACATAATTTCTGTCTTGGTTTCTTGGTGCCATTTCATCATTGTTTTTGTCATCAAGCAGCCATCAAGCACTACCAGAGGACATGGCCCTGGATGAGGCCCCATACAAAGGGAATTTTGCTGCTTGCCTAGCTTTTCTCCATAAGGAGAAGATGCCTATGTCTTTCTATTTTTGAGTTTATTTGCATGAACAATCGAGAAGCTATTCTAATTTGTCAAGCTGCCCCTTTCTCATAAACAAGGCACAGCAAATGCACCATCAGAATCAGCTGAAGAAATTTTTACAATAACAATATATCAGCCCCTGGCTGATTCCACAGGTCTGGAGGAGTACCCATGAACTGATGCATTTGACAGCAACCAAGGTGAATTCAGTGCACAGCTAGATATAATAACCAGAGGTAGATGAAAAATATCAGCAGATCGAAAACCACAAATAGCACCATGGGAGCATCTCTACAGAATCAGATCTTCTTTGTTTTTCAGATTTGAAAACAAACTTTTATGAGTACACCATGGGATTAATAAATCCTGGGACTGATTCACTCTAATCAAATTTTTTTTTTATAAAATAAAGAGTAATTTAAGAACCAGAATAGCTAATTTACAATGAGAGTTATTCTTTTCAAATGACCAGAAACATATTTTCTGTTATTCCAGGAAGCCCTTCTATTATCAAGATACCAAGCAAACAGAATAGGAAAGCAAACAGTTTTTAAAAATTGAAACAGAGTGTAAGAAATTGGAGAGGGCTGTGGAAAATTTTACCCAGATTATTCCAAGAGTCTGTCTTCCTGATGATTAAAATACTCATTTTCCAGATATCATTTATATCTCCTTGGACATTATTGGAGCCCTGGAATGTGATTACACTTCAATTAATTTTCTTGATTCCATATGGACCCCCTTTTTTTTATTACAGATGGTCCTTGACTTATGATGGTCTGACTTACGATTTTTTGACTTTACAATGTACCAAAGTGATATTCATTCAGTAGAAACTGTATTTTGGATTTGGATTTTTTCCTGCACTAGCGATGTGTAGTATGACACCCCAGTGATATGGGGCACAGGCCGCGAACCATAGCTCCCAGGGAGTCAGGCAAACACAAGGGTAAACAATCTGTACACTTACAACCATTCTGTACCCAAACAACCATTCTGTTTTTTTCACTTTCAGTACAGCACTTAATAAATTACATGAGATAGTCAGCAATTTTATTATAAAATAGGCTTTGTGTTAGATGGTTTTACCCAACTGCAGGTTAATGTAAGTGTTCTGAGCTCTTTTAAGGTAGGCTAGGCTAAACTATGATGGTTAGTAGGTTAGGTGTATTGAATACATTTTCAATTTTTCTTTACAACTTACAATGGGTTATCAGACTGTAATATCATTGCAAGTTGAGGAAGATCTGTGTACTTTTTTTTTTTTTTTTAACATGTTACTTGACATCATCCAATTTAGCTCCCAGGAGTTACAGATTAGCCTTCTTTCTGAGATATAGCAATCCTTCTAATCTTATTTATCACACATTTATAAATTGCCTCAAAGGGACAATTTTGGATCTCATCCTGGAATTCTGTGTCCTCCGTGTCCTCACCTGGGTGATGTCATTATCCTGTCTACTGTCAGGTCATCCATTTTTCTCCAGGGGGCATATTTGAATACTGACCTAGCTGCATACTCTAGCCTTGTCATCCTTGCCATCATGGACAGATATTTAGAGGGAGACTGGCTAGAATTTGGAGGTGGGGACACAGTAAAACTAACTTTCAACCAAGGACTGACCATAACGTTTCCTGGTATAGAATTGCAAATAGAGAGTTCCATATACCTGATGCATGCCAGGTGGTCTCTTGAGGGCACTTTTAAATATCAGAGTATCCTAAATGGAGTAATGACAGAAAATAATGGAACAACGTCCAAAATACATTTATATTGCTGTATTATAGACAAATATGAGTAAAGCAAGTACTCAGATTCTGAGGTAGATTATATTGATGGTTTCTTCTATTAAATAGATATCAGATCCAATGAGGAAATTTCTCCCACAGGAAGCTCCTTTCTATATGGTTGCATAAAACAAGGCTCAATTATTTACTATGGTTTAAACCTAAAATAGTTTAGTACTATACAAATGCATCTGTCAATATTTGGTAACACGCTTTTTTTCTCCTCACCATCTTTCAAAACAGCTAATATATTAAATAATAAAATCAATAAGTATGAGGCAGTAACTATATGCACAGGACTACTTTTTGATAAAAGGAGCGAGATAAGAAGATAATCTTCTTATCTGTCCCCCTCCCGTCCTTCAGTCAAATAATGAAGAAAACAACAAATATTATATATCTAGTTACTCCTATGTGCAAGCTATTAAGCTTAGTTTTTCCCTACCATCCCATCTAATCCTCAAAACAATTCTATATCCATTTTATACATAAGGACACTTTTGCTGTTTAAAGAAGTTATGGTGGTTTCCCATAGATGCATAATGATGAACAGAATGATTCAGGGTGTGGGCTCAGACTGCCTGGGATTCAAGTCCAAATGTGGCTCCCATTCCATGACCTTGGATACGTTACCCAACCTCCCAGGGTTTCAATATCCTTATTCATAAAGTGAGGATAATTTTAGTACCACAGCTTAGGGATTTTGCTCACAATCCTACCTGTAATAAGGTGTGTGAAATCCTCGGCAGAGAACACAGAAAGTATTTAATAAGCGAGTCCACACAGTTAAGGAGCAGCAGCATCGTTAATGCCCTGACTTCAAAGCCCACACCCCCACTACACTCCAGCCATGGGTAAGAGGAAGAACAGGCCAGGCAGCATTGCATTCAAATCCAGCTCCCCACTGAAAGATCAGGGCGCCTTGGCAAGTCATTTGAACCTCTCTGGGTCTCATTTAATTATCCACAAATACTAATATTTACCCTAATAGTACTATTGAGAGTTGAGAAATCATGCGATGTGCCTGCAACTAGCAAGCAAGGTGTAACTTATCTTCTGTTCACTCCTAAAGCCACTTCCCCACCCTCTCTGTCCTTCATAGGCTAGTTGGGGAAAGAGATATGAGTAAATGAAGAAAGTGGGAAAGGAGACAGAGAATAAATGCTTACGGTATTTAGAATCACTGAAGATTGGGGGCGCCTGGGTGGCTCAGTTGGTTAAGCGACTGCCTTCGGCTCAGGTCATGATCCTGGAGTCCCTGGATCGAGTCCCGCATCGGGCTCCCTGCTCGGCGGGGAGTCTGCTTCTCCCTCTGACCCTCCTCCCTCTCATGCTCTCTGTCTCTCATTCTCTCTCTCGCAAATAAATAAAATCTTAAAAAAAAAAAAAAAAAAAAAAAAAAGTTTAGAATCACTGAAGATTGGAAGGATCAAGGAAGTTCTCAGAGAATAAGAAAAACTGAGCTAAATGTTGTTGAGTTTAGACAGAGAAGGAAACAGGCACAAAAGTGACTTGGCTGGAGCCAAACCACAGGTATGGAGTTCAAAGTTGTTGTTTTTTTTTAAGATTTTGTTTATTTATTTGAGAGAGAGAATGAGAGAGAGAGAGCACATGAGGGGGGGGAGGGTCAGAGGAAGAAGCAGACTCCCTGCTAAGCAGGGAGCCCGATGTGGGACTCGATCCCGGGACTCCAGGATCATGACCTGAGCCGAAGGCAGTCGCTTAGCCAACTGAGCCACCCAGGCACCCCTGGAGTTCACAGTTTTATGTTCAAATTTAATCTATCACATTAGGAAGGATTTTTGAGCATCAAACCAGAGAGTTTGGATTCAATATGCAATGAGAGTCTAACATGGGGGATTATATGATATATTCCATGGATGATTCAGGAAGTTAGAGTTCAGAAATATTATCATCTGTTTTCAAATTAGATTTTATATCATATGAATCCATTGTAATAGAAACAAATAAGTCCAATTAATAAATCACTCCTATACAGAGCTCTTCATTCTTTATGTATTCCTAATTAAGTATCTTAGAGCATCCATATTTTTGTCATGATTTAGGTTCATATCTTTTTCACATATATCAATGGTACTATTTAACTTTTTAATTACATATGTAATAAAAGTTAATGCAATAATTAAAGGTTGACATAGTAAGAAGGAAAAAGGACTTGACTGTTATTTATTAGCTATTGTTGAACAGAAGGACAATGGCAGTGAAAGGAGAAAAAGCTTAGGACAAATTCATGCCGGGAGTGTCATCATTCAGGAGGCTATTTTCTGGCAATACTTGGTTTGTAAAACTTTGGTAGAGCTCCAAGTCCCCTGTCTGTCTCTAGGTCATACAGGATAAGAGCAGTCTTGTGATCATCCAAAATGCCACATAGAAAGATCAGGAAAGAGTGGGAAGGAAACAAAGAAAGTTCAAAGGAAGCTCTAGTTTGAAAAAGTACCGATTTCATCTGGGTAAAGTGACTGAGGGGTATCCTAAAATACATTAAAGACTTAAAAATTGAACATTTCTGAGTTCTTATTTTGTGGGTTAATTATTAGACAAGTCTCATATCCCTTTGAGTTAATGAGCTACTTCAAAGCAAGAGCAATACATATAACGATATTTGTTCAATTATTCATATTTAGATTAGTGACTAGCATATAGTTAACACTAAAATTTTTCTCTTGGTTAAGTTTTTTTTTGGTAAATTGAGTTATAATATTATTTGAAAAGATATTTGAGGGGTCATCTGATTTCTAGACTCATGTCCAATTTTTTGATAATGCAAAGGAACCTTAAACTGAACTTACCCTATATGGAAATTCATCCTCTTTTTTGACCTTTTCCCACTCCAGTGACCTCCCAGCAAAGGGTACCACCCCATACACCCCAAAAAATAAACCTCTTTCACATCTCATAAATTTTTTATTATGTTATGTTAGTCTCATAAATTTAATCAGTCTCTAATTCCAGCAAATTATCTTCCTATAATATTTACCAATTCTATTCCTCCCTTCCCACTTCTGCTGCTGGAGTCTTGTGTCAAGCCTTCATTTTTTTCTTACCTCGCTTTCCCACAGCAGTTTCCTAACAGGTATCCCTGCACCCAGTAAGGCCACTTCATATCTACTTCTTCATTTTTGCTCTGGGTTTTGTTTTCAATATGCAATTCTGAATATGTCACTTCCCTCTAAAAAAATCATTTCATGATTACCCATTGCTTTCTAATGTTTAGCATGACATCATGGGCCCTTGGTAATGTGACCTTGGCTTCTTTCTCTATTCTCCATCTGGCCCTTCCGTACCCTGGGCTCCATCTATGCTGAATTACTAGAAATTCCTAAATGTAGCATGTTGCCTGACCCTTTGGGACTCCTGAGCCTGCTATTTCCTTTGCCTGGAAGTCTCCACTAGCCCCACTCTATGCACATTATTAACACATATTCCCCATTCAAGATTCAGGGCTGCCCCCACCCATTCAGAAAAATAATTACTCACCTCTGAGATTAGATTGCATTTCTCTCCTCTTCGCCTAAATAAGAACCTGTGATTAACTGTCATAACGTTTTAGTGTCCTGTACTCTACTCTGAGTTCCTTAAAGACAGGGTTTTACCTATTTCAACTTTGTCTCCCAAAACTTAACAGAGTGCCTAAGTGTAGTGCAATTGTTTGTTAAATATGAGTACAGAAGAATAAAAATGAGTAATATATCTAGGACGACACTTGTGGATTAGCACTAAGGACATTGAACTAGAGCTTTTACTGTGATTTGTCTGTATTAACTTAATGAGCTAGCATTAGCCATTGTGAGAACTCAGCTCTCTTGACACCATTGCTCAATGATCTTTCTATCAAAACCTGGACAAATTCCAGGTAGTTCTTACTGTGTCATTGTTTATAAAGGGAAGTACAGCCTGTCTTTGAGATTTCACATGCCAGTGTTCACTCTCATCATGAATATTAATGCTGGTTTGGTGGTTATTTCTTCGTAATTCACCTAACTTTTGCTCCAGAGAGTTGGATGCTATCTTAGTAGTATTGCAATTTATATACCAAGAAGAGCAAATAGCAGAAAACCACCCTAACCAAGTAAGCAGGGTGCATATTCTAAAGGCAAACAATTCTTTTCATTTTAGCGTAATGTGGTTGAAACAATTTTAGAAACCAGTACATTGATTATATTCTCTTCTCTACTAACTCATTAATTTAACAAAAAAATAAATGAACAACTGGCATTCCCAGGATAACACAAGGACTATCAAACATAGTGTACTCATAAAAGCAAAACACCAGTTGATTGAAATCTTATAGTTCAAACAGATGGGATAGCATTATATGAACATATGTGAGTCATGGTTTACAAAAACATCATATTCTAGCTAATTTGACCCCGAGACCACAATGCAATATTGGAAAAGAGAAATCATATAAATCATCCAAATAAAAGAGTTCTAAAAATCTTGATAAATAATGGCCACTGAGGGCTTAGAATTGCCCACTCACTAGTTTAAGTTCTTTTTATGTATTACTTACTTTTTTATGACAACCCATTATACATATTATTATTAACCCCACTTTACAAATGAGACAACTGAGAGACAAAAGAAAGTGTTTCTTGACTCTCTCAAAGACACAAACATGTAAGTATCAGAGTCGAGATTCAAATACAGAAAATGTCTTAATCCTCTAATACGTCTTCTCTTAACTATTTCACCAGACTGACAGTTGAGTGTAATCTTACAACCTAAACATCCATCTCTTTGAATTATTGGTTTCAAAAAATTTGATGTATTCGTCTATTATTAGTGGCAAATCAGTCACCAGTCTTTACTGAATACCTACTACATTTAGTATCATGTTTGATAATGGATAATACAAATAATGGTTACAAAAGAAAAACAGGATTCTTGTCCCTGATCTCAGTTAGCTTTGAATCTAACTTGACATCTAGGCAAAAATGACACTGATTAATGTAATGCAATGATAGTTAAAAATAACTGGCTTAGAAGTCAGAAAATCTCTCAGTTTCATGGTTCAAGCCCCAGCACAACACACTGTGGGAAGGCCAGATCCTTTGGTGATTCCAAAGGTGACTAAAATTTCCCTGGGTCAAACTCCATCAGCAGCCACTTCACTGGTCTCACGTGCTTTTAGTTTCGCTGTCAGTTCCTAAGGTTGCCACCATCCATAGCCGGACAGCTTCCACCCCAGGGTGGGTCTAAACTGTAGACTACCCCAGCGTTCTGTGTGTAACATAGTTTCAGTAAAGAAAAGGAACAACAGAATGGAATTTCAACACGAAGAGAAAACAAACTTCAAATTTAACATTGGTCATTAAATTGCCTCAAATTTCCTAGCCATAAGCCATTGCAGTGTTTCTCCCTGGCATGTCCCTTCTCTCTAGGAGAAATCATAAAAATCATTCCAGAAGAAGACTTTTAAAAACAAACCTTGATATATAATAAGCCCCTGGCTTTAGACTTTGTCATAGTAATTTCTTTGTTTTTTCTTCACATTTCACTTATTCTTCTCACATAAACTCCTCACTTGCCATTTCATAAATAATTATATATTTTTAAATGGTTATTTTCTCAGGGTGCCTGGGTGACTCAGTCGGTTAAGCATCAGACTCTTGATTTCCATTCAGGTCATGATCTCAGGGTTGTGAGATCCAGTCCCATGTCAGGCTCTGCAGTGGGTGTGGAGCCTGTTTGGGATTCCCTCTCCCTCTCCCACAGCTCCTCCTCACCGCCCCCCATCTCTCTCCCTCTCTAAAATAAATAAATAAATAAATAAATAAATAAATGCTTGTTTTCTCTTTACATTTTTTCTAGAAATGTTAAAAATGTTTCTAAAGAAAAACTCAAACATTACATTAAAATGTAAATTAGAAATTTAGTTTTTGGTGGGGTTTTTTTTTTTTTGGTTTTCAGAAATATCACCAAAATTTTAATTTTAGAGAGAGAGATCTTATAGAAATATACTAAAACTTTATTTATTAAACAAAGCATTTATTTTTAATTCCATAATTTGATATTATGTGCATTTGCGGTAGTGGTAAAGTCTACTTCTGGCAGCAGCTTCTGGGAAGAAAGAAAGACAGGAACGGGGACAAACAGGTGTGTGTGGGAAGAGAGACAAAGTGAGGGGAAAGGGAAAGATGAAAACGAGAAAGGAAAACACATCAGCACAACAGCCATGAATATATGACATAGAGACACGGAGAAGAGAAGGCAGAAGAAAGGAAATGAGAAAGAAGAAAAACAGAGAGATCTGGAGTTATTGTTAGGTATCTTGACCAAGCTGGCTGTTTTATCTCTAATTATAGGCTTTTAAAATGTGTTTACTTGATGAATGAATAATCATGGTTCTTTTCACCTGCCTTTCTTTAACCAGGGCAGAGGTTTTACTCTAGGTCAGTGGTACTCAAACATTTTCGTCTTAAAATCATTTAATTCACTTGACAATTATTGAGGACCTCAGAAAACTTTTGATTATATGGGTTATTTCTAATGCTATGTACCATATCATAAACTAAAATTTTATAAAACTGAATCAATTAATTAAAAAGTTATAATAAATATTAATTTAAAAATATATTGCAAGAAATAACATTTTTAAAAAGACTTTATTTACTTATTGGAGAAAGAGAGAGCACAGAGGGAGAGTGAGAGGGAGAAGCAGACTCCCCTCTGAGCAGAGAGTCTGATGTGGGGCTGAGATGATGCCCTGAGCCAAAGTGAGACACCTAACCAACTGAGCCACCCAGGTGCCCTAAGAAATAATATTTTATATCTGCATTTTCCAAAACAACAAAAAAATGGAAAAGAATGACATTATTTTACATATTTTAAAATCTCTGAAGATACCTAGCTTTAAAGACAGTTGGAGTCACCTGCCTGCTTCTCTATTCAATACGCTGCAATATGTTGTTTTGGTTGTTTATGAAAAAAATCCAGTTTCATACAGATATGAAGGTGGAAGACATAAAACTTCATTAACCCTTGTGAAAAGGCCTGTCAGATCCCTCAGAGTTATTTGACTGCATTTTGAGAACCGCTGTCCTAGCAGAATAAGCACGATTCAGTTCTGTGAATGTGGACAGAACCAGCACCTGTGTTGTCCACCAGCACTGCACTTTCAGTCTCTGGGTGGCCAAGGCCCTGACCCATCGGGTATTTGAAAGCCCCTGGAAGAAGCCCAGTTGCAGGCAGACTTCATTCCAGAGTTGTGTTGGGGTGGAAGCATGTTTGTCATGGAGGCTGGATGAGTGCTGAATCCAGCCAGTGGATTTGTTCATGTCACTGTAACAAATCCATATAAAGAACCAGCTGGCAATATGTTGAGATTTAATAATGTAGTCACAATCTGCCCTAAATTGTGCATCTCCTTTAAATTTTATCTGAAGTCATCATTATGTAGACCTAATCCTAACCTCCATGTCATTTTTCATTTGAACAGATGTTGTACCAGGTCCAACTCATTCTATGCTTTTGTAACTGTAAAATTGATCATTCTAACTAAAATGTAAGACTTTTGCATTAATCTGTTACATTTCAGATTTTTGGGTTTGTTCCATCATTCCATCCTGTCAGGATTGCCCTAACTCTCCCTTCTGATACCTGGTCTATTAGCCTTTACTTTTAGATTTATGTCATTTCCTATATGTTGTGAAAAGAAGCATATAGTTTAAAATACTGTATAAACCAAAAAATATCCTTAAAAGTATATAGCAGTCTATGTTAAAAAAAAAAAGTGTAGTGTTATAAAGGTTATTATAGGAGCACCTGGGTGGCTTAGTTGGTTAAGCGTCTGCCTTCGGCTCAAGTCATGATCTCGGGGTCCTGGGACTGAGCCCATGTTGGGCTCCCTGCTCAGTGGGGAGTCTGCTTGTCCCTCTGCCCTTCTCCCTGCTCATGTGCTCACTCTTTCTCTCTGTCTCTCTCTGTCTCTCAAATAGATAAAATATTAAAAAAAAATAAAGGTTATTACAATTATTAGCATGGATGTTCTGGGTGAGCCCACAGAAAAAGTGTGCCTTTTATTCAGGGGACCACCCATCTTCCCTTTCCAGAGCTTTTCTCCCTGGCTGAAACATCTATTTGTTAGAAACTAATGATGTTTTAAGAAGAGAGTCCTGGAATCCAGACTCATTTAAGGCATTAGAAGGGAACTTTCAGTTAGGAAGAAGGGAGCTAAATGGGGAAGGAGAAAATAATCCATGCACGCCAATGTCCTTCTGGTAAAGTAAGCAGCTGACTAGCATAGGAGAGGAAAAATCTCTTCCTCTAGCCATCTTTGGTTCTCGAGCTGGAGCCCTGTAAGTTGGACTGACAACAGATTCACAAGAGAAAGTGAGAAAGCATACAAATTTATTTCAGTTTTACATGACACTGGACTCTTCATAAGGAAATGAAGACCTGAAGAAGTGGTTTTATAGGTTTGAGGAAGAGTGGAAAGTTATAAAAAATGTGATAGGACAAAAGGGTATGACCCTAAGGGTGGTAAAGGGGGAGGGAGGATACTTACCAAGGCCAGTTTGTTCGGCTTTTCTCAGCATCCCTACATCTTCAGAGATAAGGATGTTCTTTTTCTCCAAGTGTAGGAGAGCAGCCTTCACATGAAGGTCTTATGACCTGCTTCCAGGGAAACTGAGAATCTTTCCTACACCTATTTCTCAAATTCCTTCACTTTAAAATATTCAATATGCCAATATGCCATATTTTGGGGTAGCATGTCCTGAACTTCCTCACTAGCCTATGACCTTGTCTACAAAGTATTACAAAATTCCTAGAAATAAGATGGAGATTCTCAAATAAAGAAAAATTCTTAGCAAATATGCAAATATTATAGTACTATAAATCACAGGTGTTTTATGCCTTGGGAATATTCTTCCAAAGCTATGAAAGAAAAACCTTCAGCCCCAAGACGTATGATGTCTATCAGTTACTAACGTAATGAAATGCCAGGAAATGCTTTGACTGTAGGATCAAGGTGTCAAGACAGAGTAAATTCTTATTGTAGCAAACAATACGAATATAAATTCAGATACAGACTAGATACTATTGTCTATTATAACTCCCATGACAAATCTAAGCACTTTAAGACTTTCGGTTACTATCACCCATTCATCACATGAATCAGACTCCAATAATTGTCTCCATTAATTATTATACTCTAATAATAGAGTTAGGGAGAAAGATATATTTACCTATGTAAGTACATGTGTGCAGGGCATCAGTAGAATTTCATTTACCTAAAGAGATGAGGTTTATCCTAAGTGATAAAATACTTGGGAAATGATTGGTGAAAATGTCTATTTTTCTTCTTTGTTTCATTGAGTACAAAATAAACTGTCAGAATAGAGCAAAAAGGAATGACTGGTAATATTGAGTTTTAATATCCATCACTTCTTTTTGTGTCCCATCAATCATCCTTGAAAATCAGTCAGTGAAGATAAATAGAATTTTTAATGTCCTGGAAAGCACCATTTCTCTCTGTTGGCAGAGAGTTTATGGGGAGAGGAAGAAAAAGGGAAGTGAAAGGGAGTACTCCATGGAAGAGGAAACCCTCAGGGAGAAGGAAACTGCAAGGGTTTCCTCTCCCATCCATCTCCCTGGTTTAGTGCCATTCCCCCAACCAAATGGTGACCTTTTCTTTTCTTTTCTTTTTTTTTTTTTTTAAGTAGGCTCCATGCCCAGCATGGAGCCCAATGTTGGGCTTGAACTCATGACCCTGAGATCAAGACCTGAGCTGAGATCAAGAGTCAGATACTTACATGACTGAGTCACCCAGGCACCTCCAAATGGTGCCATTTTCTAATCTACCCCTTAACCTCCAGATCTCAAGCCCTTCCCTTTCAACCATCCTTATCCTATATCCACAGATGTATGGGCACAGGGAAATATACCAGATGTGCCATAAATGTTTTATAACTAAATGAAAAATTACATTCTCAGATTACCTGTCTGCCTTTGAACCATGATGGTTCTATTCTAAGAAAATAATTATTGGTGGAGAAAATGCAGATCTTGCAGGCATAGGTTTGGCATTTGTCTGGGTTACTGAGCTTCCTGCATCCTGATATAAATACGTTAAATTGTAGTTTTGATTTAGAAGGCACTAAACTTCCATTGCTGAATTCCTCTTTCTAAATGTTGATTCTGTAAAAATTTAGAAACTTTGGTAGCCCTAGAGAGAACAGGAAAATCCCATTCATGTTAGAGATGTATGAATTAGTGAGAAAGAACAGTGGCATCAGAGTGGAGATGATTGCTCTCACCTAATTTCTGAGTCAGTATTCTTTATGGTCTACCCAATAGTTTAAGCTCTTCAGTATTAAAAGCCACAAAGAAGTAAGGAGGAATCTTTGTATGTCTTTGCCAAACTCCATGAATACCCTCTTGTATCTCTATTGTTATTACCTCCCTATTACCTTGACTTTAAAAGGATCCTATCATTCCTGTTTGGGAGCATTCCAGGTTGAAAGCCACCTCATCTCATTCAAGTACTCAACAGGGTGGCCTACCCTCCTTGGGAAATACCCCATGCTGCAGTTTCTCATGAGGCTTTTTTTTTTTTTTTTTTTTTTGACACCTTGACTCAATGCATTTTAGAAAATGTTTGTAACTGAGAGTGCTGGTGGAAAAATAAGAGAATTATCAACCATTTTCACCTGAGTTTAACTGTAAGTCAGCAGATAATTTTAGAATTATTCACTTATTTATTCATTCAAAAACATAAGTATTTCTCATATATCCATGCTATTATTCAGCAAATGACCCACTCATGAGAGAGCACACATTTTCAGTTAAGAGAGAGGAATTAGGGGCACCTTGGTGGCTCAGTCGGTTAAGTGCTGACTCTTGATTTCAGCTCAGGTCATGATCTCAGGGTGAGGAGAACAAGCCTTGTGTGGAGCTCCGAGCTGGGCATGGATCTCCTTGAGATTCTCTCTCTCCCTCTCCCGCTGCCCCTCCCCCACCTCTCTCTCTCAAAAAAAAAAAAAAAGAGAGAGAGAGAGAAAGGAAATAATAAGAAGCAATTAGCACAGTAGAAAGTGTGTGGCTTTGGAGTGAGTCCTATGGCCCAACCAACTTTATTCTGTGATAGATCTGTGACCCTCATCAAGTTAATGCATAGATTTTAAAACATTTTTGTTACATTATTCCTTAAAGGAGTCTTGAAAGATTGGGTACCCAACTTATACACTTTCTGTTTTAAGATTTTATTTATTTATTTATTTATTTAGAGTGCATGAGCTGGAGGAGGGACAGAGGGAAAGGGAGAGAATCTCAAGCAGACTCCCCACTAAGTGCAGAGCTGGACATGGGGTTCCATCTCATAATCCTGAGACTATACCTGAGCAGAAATCAAGAGTTGGATGCTTAACCAACTGAACCACCCATGTGCCCTCAACTTGTACACTTTTAGATTGATACCTAAAAATTTCATCCTAAACTTAAATTGTTTTAAAGGATATAATTCTTAGTTTATTTTAAATAATGATACATTTCTTATAAATATATCCATTGAGGCATAAAAGATATATTCTCTTTTTTAAAACTACATGACAAGTTCTCTAGCAATGAGAACTGTGACATTGTTCCTATTCTTCCTGGAACTTGTATATACATTAAATTTTTTCCCACAGAAACCCATCCTAATGTAATATATCTTTATATTTTAGCAATGATCCTATAATAATTTTACTTTTTTCTATAGTAGTAGTTGTCACCATCTAACACACTATTTTTTTTTTAAAGATTTTATTTATTTGACAGAGAGAGAGAGACAGCGAGAGAGGGAACACAAGCAGGGGGAGTGGGAGAGGGAGAAGCAGGCTTCCCGCCAAGCAGGGAGCCTGATGCAGGGCTCAAACCCAGGACCCTGGGATCATGACCTGAGCTGAAGGCAGACACTTAACGACTGAGCCACCCAGGCGCCCCATCTAACAGACTATTGATGTATACGCAAATGTGTGCCATTTTTATTTTTCTCTCCCCCTCCACTTCCCCACCTGCTAGAATATAAGACCCTAAAGGGCAGGAGCACATTTTCCTCAATGCTGTGTCAGAAGCACTTAAAGGCAGGGTGTGGCCCATTATATAAAGCAGTGTCTGACACATAATAAATATTTTTGAATAGAATAAATGAATGAGTGAGTATCAGGAAGGGAGCCTATGGAGTTCTAGTGAGGAGGAATGGGTTTTGATTTAAATTCATTGGTGAGAGAACACCTCCCAGAGAGGTCACATGTGAATCATAATCCGAGACAGCCAAACCAAGCAGTTATCTGGGTGTAGATCATTTCAGTAAAGGAAATAGCACCAGCAAAGACCTCCCTGGAAAGGGTCATGGCTAGAAATGTTTGAATAACCCCCTAGAAGCCAGTATGGCTGGAACAGAATGACTCAATAGAAGACAGAATTAGAATAGAGATAACAGACGAAGATCCTAAATGGATGAAGACAAAGGATGGTAGTGAGAACAATTTGAAAAATAGGTATTGCAGAATGCTTAATCTGGGTGCATTTTTAAGTTGTCCTTTCTTCTTCCTCTCATTTTGCAGATAAGAAAAATGACATAGAGAGTTTAAGTAATTATATCAAGGTACCACAACAGACCAAGAGACAAATGGAAGTATGTGTTAGTGACCAGATTCCCATCATCTTTCCCACTCTTCTGAGAGGCCTGAATATCCCAAAGGGAAAGCAATGACTTGTCAACCTCTATCTCTGTGTAATTAGATTGTATCACTCCAAAGTTTCAGTTCAGTACTTTTCATAAATATTAAACTCCTTTGGGGGTCAGGGAGCTGAGGAGAGTAATAATAAAGTAGTGTGATTTTATGCAGTATTTTAATCTTTTGAAAAATTTGTAGAAAATTACTCCCTTCTTTCTATAAACTTCCTTTTTCACAACTCTCAGTCTCTGCCTCTGGGCAAATACCACTGACATTCCAAGCAAGGTGATATATAATATTGTCAGATTTTTTCATGTAGGTAAATTTGATGGTTTAATACTGAATTATGCAAAACAAGAAGCAGTTGATTTAAATTTAACTTTAAAATGAAATAGTAAATTATTGGAATATCTGAATAATAAAATGGAAATTTAAATAAAGAACATAAGCATGAAAAGAGGAGTCTAATCAAAATGGGTTTGTTTTTAAAAAAATGATTATATTTAATCTCTCACCACTACTTTTGTATAAACATTGAAGATGCAATTGCCCATTATTTATTGTATGTATTTAATGAATATTTTATAAAGTCCAGGCAAGCACTACATTTACATAACGTATGTTAATGGGATGGCCACTAGTAATGGAAAAGGGTCTTTGATACAAAATCCATCAGGTACTTCCTGATCTGCAGTTTAATATTAAGTAAATGTCCATTTCAATGGGGCGGGGAAGGGGAACTATCTTGTTTGCTAACAAAGGTCATCCACTAAATGTAATAATTTAAAGACAGAGTATGAGTCTACCAAATATACTTTATTTCTATCCCCAATTACTTTAACTAAGATTACAATGGATGACTCAACTTTTCTGATCTTTAAATGTCTTCTCTATCTGTATGCACTCTGCTCTTTCTTTGTGTTCATAAAGCCAGTGAAAGACAGACTGACTTAAGGAGAAGTGTTCATGTGCATGAGTGTGACAAACTTCCCATCACTATCTCCTGTCCCAAATTTTTCTTTATGGCCACAGAGTTGAGCTGAAAAAACAAAGCAAAACAAAACAACAACAACAAAAACTTTGCCCATCATTTCAAATATACCCCTATCTAGAGAATTATTTTTAAATCTACAAAATTATACATAGACTCCTGCCATGTAGATTGCTTCAACTTGTAAGAATTTAAACAGGTGTGTTTTTTTGTAATAATTCCTTGAGCTGTTCATCTTTAAATAAAGATGCTTTTTTAAAAATGTAGAGCATCCCTCATGGAAATTATTAAGAAAAATAGTAACATTAAGACCTTAGTTTTTCAGGGAATGATTATTCTTTTGGGAGTGAAAAGGGTGACATTTTATTGTTCTTCATTTGATATTTCACATTCCCTTCTGATGGTCCTTTCCCCCATATACTAGAGACTACTATGTGTTCACCAAAATCCATTTCCTTTCCTTCCTGACATATACCTCAGCCTCATAGCCCCATAAATATAACAAACTGATCTTTGACAAAGGAGTAAAGACAATATAATAGAGCAAAGATAGTCTCTTTAATAAATAGTGCTGGAAAAAACTGGACATTCACATGCAAAAAAGTGATTCTTGACATAGACCTTTTACAGGTCAAAAATTAACTCAAAATGAATCATAGACCTAAATGTAAAATGCAAAATTATAAAACTCCTAGAGGATAATATAAGAGAAAACAGAGGACCTTGGGTATGGCAATGTCTTCTGAGAAACAATATCTTTGCATAATCGATGGAAAAAATAATAAGGTGGACTTTATTAAAATTAAAAACTTCTCTCCCAAAGATGATATTAAGAGAATTAGAAGATAAGTCACAGACTAGGAGAAACTATTTCCAAAAGACACATGAATAAAAGACTTATTCAGGGGCACCTAAGTGGCTCAATCAGTTAAACATCTGACTCTTAATTTTGGCTCAGGTCATGATCTCAGGGTCGTGAGATTGAGCCCTGTGTGGGGCTACGCACTGTGTGTGGAGCCTGCTTAAGGTTCTCTTTCTCTCTCCCTCTGTCCCTCCCCCCACCCCCCACTTGTGTGCTCTCTCTCTTAAAAAAGGACAGTTATTCAAAATATACAAAGAACTCATAAAATTTAACAATACAAAAAAGAACAACATGATTAAAAATGGCTAAAGACCTTAACAGACACCTTGCTGAAGAAAAAAATATATATGGCAAATAAGCATATAAAAAGATGTGCCACATGGTATGTCACCAGGGAACTATGAATTGAAACAACAAAGCACCACTAGACACCAATTAGAATGGTCAAAATCAAGAATAATGATGATACCAAATGCTGCCAAAGATGTGGAGCTAAAGTTCAAACAAATGAACTTTCATTCATTTCTGGTGGGAATGCAAAGTAGTACAGACACTTTGGAAGACAGTTTGGCAGCTTCTTAGAAAACTAAAACACATCTGATATAAACTTATCTAGCAATCATACTCCTTGGTATCTACCCAAAGGTGTTGAAAACTTATAGCCACATAAAAACCTGCAAATGATGTTTATAGTAGCTTTGTTCATAATTGCCAAAATTTGGAAGCAATGAAGATGTCCTTCAGTAGGTGAATAAATAAGTAAACTGTGGTACATCCAGACAATGGAATATTACTTGGTGCTAAAATGAAATGAGCTATCAAGCCATGCAAAGACATGGAGGAACATAAGAGTAGGTTAGTGTGAATAAACTAAACTTGCCTATTAAAAGAAAACAATCTCCAAATTGGCTCTTAAACAATATCCAATACTATGTAGTATATAGTAGACCCACCTAAAATACAACGATTTAAAAGCAAAAGCCTTGGCAAAGATAAACTAAGCAAATTAAAAATAAAGCACTGATTACAATGTTGGTATCAGACAAAAAAAGACAAAAATAATCACACTTTTTAATAATAAAAGCCACAAACCACAACAAAGATATTACTGGTAACAACACTTATACACCAAAAGACAACAATTATCTATAATTTGTAAACATATACACCATTCTCAACACAAGACAGAGCAGTGGACAAAATATAAGAATATAAAACAGTTAAAAAATAATAAAGTAAATCCTATTGTTGCTTATATCAAATACTACCTTATCAGTATACTTTGATTTACTAAACACATTAATTACATATTAGGACACCAAAAATATCAGCAAGTTACATAAAGTGGAGTTATTAGAAATAATAATGCCTGATCACAAGGCAGTAAAACTGAAATTAAAAATAAAATAAGCAAAATATCTCCTCCAGCTGGAAATTGAAAAGAGCTTTCTACATATTGACTCATACATGAAAGGAAAAATACAAATAAAATCATAAATTTCTTAAAAGTAATAGCAAACTATATAGGGGATAGAAAGTAGAGATCAAAGGATAATTCATATCTACAAAAATTTTACCAACAAAATTAAAAAAATAAAAATAAATGAACTGAGTTAACAAGAAAAAGTAAACCAAAGAAACACAAGCAGGGAAATAATACAAACAAAAGCAACAAAGGAGATAAAAGAAAATCAATGGATATTATTATTAATAATAATCACAATGAAATAAACATTAAATTTTTTTGAAAAAATCAACAAAATAGACAAACTAATACCTAATGTAAGCAAATAAATAATGGAGACAGCAAACAAAAAATTATAAGGAGGAAATTGCTACTTATACAAAGGAAATTGAAAACATCAGAAGGCACAGTTCTTTGGGAAGACTGAAAACCTAGATGGATAAGTTCTTCGGATAATACAGTTTCCTAAAACTGTCCCCAGGAGTGTTAGAAAACTTGAACAGATAAATATGCACAGAATAAATAGAGAAAGTTTATAAAGGAAATACCTGTATTAGAAAGACAGGTGGCCCAGATGGTTTCACAGGAGATTCTACTAAACCTTTAAAAACCATACAATTCCAATGCTATATTAACTGTTTCAGAGCATAGAAAATGAATGAGAATCTCCCAAATTATCTTATATTGGAAACATAGGATTGATATTAATCCAGATAAAGATAACCCAACAAAAAAAAACAAACATTACTTATGGATAGTAACCTGAAAATCCTAAATAACTTATTAGTAGACTCTAATACCACATTAAGAAAAATAAGACATCATGACCAAATAGACTTCAATCCTGGATGCAAAGTTGGTTTAATATTTTGATGGCTATTAAAATAAGTTATCCTCCCAAAATGTTACCACATTCATGGTCTTCAGAAGAAAAATCATGATTATCTACATTGTACTGAAAAAGCCTTTGAAGAAATATAACTCTGATTCCTTATTAATTTCAAAAAAGCAGAAATCAATGACTACTTCCATAATATGATGAAATACGTGATATATCACAATACTAATGCCAGTATCTTACTGTGAAAATAAAAGTTATTCCTGGAGGTGGGGGGAAAGATGACGGAGGGGACCCTATTCCAACTGGTCCCCGGAATTGAGCTGGATAGCTACCAGACCACTCTGAACACCCATGAAATCAGCCTGTGATGTAAGAATATAGATCTGGATCTCTACAAACAGAATATCACAGGCGGTTGGTTTTGAGGTACAAAGTGGGGAGCCGTGATTCCATGGGCAGGTATCGGAGGACAAACGGCAGCGTGATGGAGCCTGGCTGTGGGGATCCTACACCACTGGTGAGTGATAGCCTCCCGTTCTGGGGCCGGGGCACAGACTCGCAGACCGGTAGTGGTGGGGAAAAGACTTTAGGGCAGCCCCCTGGACGGAAACCAGAGCAGCGAGGCAGTGGGAGCAAACTGGGGGCAGCTGGTGGTTTTAGAAGCACAAAGGGCAGAGATGCCTACCCAACCTGGAGGCGAGGACTGGGAGCCCTCCTGAGGGGCGCACAACCCAGGATGCTGCAGTTTATAGCAGGACAGACAGAAACGGAGATAGTGTGGCCTGGAGAGCTCACTGAAGAACAGACTGTGATTTCTCTGCTCTGAGGCAGAGGGTTGGAAACGGTCTCTTCTGCTCTGACTCTCGGAAGAGATGCAGAATGCCACCAGGGAAAGCCGCCAGAGAACAAAAGCCCCCAAAAAACAGTTTTCACTGAGCCCATCCCCCGCCACAGGGGGGCAGGGCAACTCTGCCCAAACAGGGTTGCCTGAGTAACAGCGTGGCAGGCCCCAGAAGACAGGCTGGGAAAACAAGAGGCCAGCAGCCTAAGGTCCCTAGAAAACAGGTGCATCTTGCTTGTGTTGTGGTCAATAATTTGGACTCTATACATTCCCTCAACTACCCCTCAACAGAATGACTAGGAGGAGGAACTCTCCAAATAGGAAAGAATCAGAGATTATGATTTATGCCACAGATTTACAAATGGATTCAGATATAACCAAGATGTCGGAGATGGAATTCAGGCTAGCAATTGTGAAGACAATAGCTAGAATGGAGAAATCAATTAATGGCAACATAAAGTCTCTAAGCACAGAAATGAAAGCTGAATTGGCAGAACTTAAAAGTGCTATCAATGAGATCCAATCTAATCTAGATAATCTAACAGCTAGGGTAAGTGAGGTAGAAGAACGAATTAGTGACCTAGAAGACCATTTAATAGATAAAAAGGGAAAAGAGGAGGCCAGGGAAAAACTCAGAATCCATGAAAATAGAATCAGAGAATAAGTGACACCATGAAACGTTCCAATGTCAGAATTATTGGAGTCCCTGAGGGGGTGGAGAGAGAGAGAGAGGACTAGAAGATATATTTGAGCAAATTGTAGCTGAGAACTTCCCTAATCTGGGGAATGAAACAAACATTTGTGTCCTAGAGGCAGAGAGGACCCCTCCCAAGATCAAGGAAAACAGGCCAACACCCCGGCATGTAATAGTAAAACTTGCAAATCTTAGAACCAAGGAAACCATCTTAAGGGCAGTTAGGGGGAAGAGATTCCTTATGTACAGAGGGAGAACATCAGAATAACGTCAGACCTATCCATAGAGACCTGGCAAGCCAGGAAAGCCTAGCAAGACATATTCAGGGTACTAAATGAGAAGAACATGCAGCCAAGAACACTTTATCCAGCAAGGCTGTCATTTAGAAGGGATGGAGAGAGGCAGAGCTTCCAAGACTGGCAGAAACTTAAAGAACATGTGACCCCTAAGCCAGCCCAGCAAGAAATATTAAGGGGGGTTCTATAAAAGGAGAAAGACCCCAAGAGTGATATAGAAAAGAAATTTACAGGGACAATCTATAAAAACAAGGTCTTCACAGGCAACATGATGACAAATTCATATCTTTCAATAATCACTCTCAACGTGAATGGCCTAAATGCTCCCATAAAATGGCACAGGGTTGCAGATTGGATAAAAAGACAGGACCCATCCATATGCTGTCTACAAGAGACTCATTTTAACCTAAAGATACATCCAGACTGAAAGTGAAGGAATGGAGATCCATCTTCCATGCCAATGGACAAATTAGATTTTAAACTAAAGACTGTAGTTAGAGACACAGAAGGACACTATATCCTTCTTAAAGTGTCTATCCAATAAGAAGATCTAACAATTGTAAATATCTACGCCCCCAACATGGGAGCAGCCATCTACATAAGCCAACTGTTAACCAAAATAAAGAGTCATATTGATAACAATATGTTAATTGTAGGAGACCTCAATACTCCACTCTCAGCAATAGACAGATCATCTAAGCAGAAAATCAACAAAGAAACAGAGCTTTGAATGACACACTGGATCACATGGACCTCATAGATATATACAGAACACTCCACCCTAAACAACAGAATACTCAGAAGTGCAGATGGAACTTTCTCCAGAATAGACCACATACTGGGTCATAAATCAGGTCTCAACTGATACCAAAAGATTGAGATTATTCCCTGCATATTCTCAGACCATAATGCTCTAAAACTGGAACTCAATCACAAGAAAAAATTTGGAAGAAATTCAAACACTTGGTAACTAAAGACCACTCTGCTCAAGAATGTTTGGGTCAACCAGGAAATCAAAGAAGAACTTAAGCAATTCAAGGAAACCAATGAGAATGAAAACACATTGGTCCAAAACCTATGGGATACTGCAAAGGCGGTCCTAAGGGGGAAATACATAGCCATCCAAGCCTCACTCAAAAAATAGAAAAATCCCGAATTCACCAACTAACTCTACACCTTAAAGAACTAGAGAAAAAGCAACAAACGATGCCTAAGCCACACATTAGAAAAGAAATAATTAAGATTAGAGCAGAGATCAATGAATTAGAAAGCAGAAACACAGTAGATCAGATCAATGAAACTAGAAGCTGGTTCTTTGAAAGAATTAATAAGATGGATAAACCACTGGCCGGACTTACCCAAAAGAAAAGAGAAAGGAACCAAATCAATAAAATTATGAATGAAAGGGGAGAGATCATGACTAACACCAAGGAAATAGAAACAATTATTAGAAATTATTATCAACAACTATATGCCAATAAGCTGAGCAACCTGGAAGAAATGGATGTCTTCCTGGAAACCTATAAACTCCCAAGACTGAAACAGGAAGAAACTGACAACATGAATAGGCCAATAACCAGTAACGAGATTGAAGCAGTGATCAAAAACCTCCCAAAAAACAAGAGTCCAGGGCCTGATGGATTCCCTGGGGAATTCTACCAAACATTTAGAGAAGAAATAATACCTATTCTCCTGAAGCTGTTTCAAAAAATAGAAACAGAAGGAAAGCTTCCAGACTCATTCTATGAGGCCAACACTACCTTAATCCCCAAACCAGGTAAAAACTCCATCAAAAAGGAGAATTTCAGACCGATATCCCTGATGAATATGGATTCCAAAATCCTTAACAAAATCCTAGCTAATTGGATCCAACAATACATTAAAAGGATCATCCACCACTAACAAGTGGGATTTATCCCCGGGATGCAAGGGTAGTTCAACATTCGCAAATCAATCAATGTGATAGGACACATTAATAAGAGGAGGGAGAAGAACCATATGGTCCTCTCAATTGATGCAGAAAAAGCATTTGACAAAATACAGCATCCTTTCCTGATTAAAACTCTTCAGAGTATAGGGTTAGAGGGAACATTCCTCAAGTTCATAAAATCCATCTATGAAAAACCCACAGTGAATATCATCCTCAATGGGGAAAAGCTGAGAGCCTTCCCTTAAGATCAGGAACACGTCAAGGATGCCCACTCTCACCACTATTGTTCAACATAGTACTAGAAGTCCTAGCAACAGCAATCAGACAACAAAAAGAAATAAAAGATATCCAAATTGGCAAAGAAGAAGTCAAATTCTCTCTCTTCGCAGATGACATGATACTTTATGTGGAAAATCCAAAAGAGTCCGCCCCCAAATTACTAGAACTCATACAGCAATTCAGTAATGTGGCAGGATATAAAATCAATGCACAGAAATCAGTTGCTTTCTCATACACTAACAATGCAACTGTAGAAAAAGAATTTAGAGAAATGATTCCATTTACAATAGCACCAAAAACCATAAGATACCTTGGAATAAACCTAACCAAAGAGGTAAAGGATCTATACTCTAGGAACTACAGAACGCTCATGTAAGAAATTGAAGAAGACACAAAAAGATGGGAAAACATTCCATGCTCATGGATCAGAAGAATAAACGTTGTTAAAATGTCTATGCTACCCAGAGCAATCTATACCTTCAATGCCATCCCAGTCAAAATTCCAATGACATTTTTCAAAGTGCTAGAACAAACAATCCTAAAATTTGTATGGAATCAGAAAAGACCACGAATCGCCAAGGAAATGTTGAAAAAGAAAAACAAAGCTGGGGGCATCACGTTGCCTGATTTCAAGCTATATTACAAAGCTGTGATCACCAAGACAGCATGATACTAGCACAAAAACAGATATATAGACCAATGGAACAGAATAGAGAGTCCAGATATGGACCCTCAACTCTATGGTCAAATAATCTTTGACAAAGCAGGAAAAAATATGCAATGGAAAAAAGACAGTCTCTTCAATAAATGGTGCTGGGAAAATTGGACAGCTATATACAGAAGAATGAAACTCAACCATTCTCTAACACCATACGCAAAGATAAACTCAAAATGGATGAAAGACCTCAATGTGAGAAAGGAATCTATCAAAATCCTAGAGGAGAACATAGGCAGTAACCTCTTTGACATCGCCCACAGCAACTTCTTTCAAGATACATCTACAAAGGCTAGTGAAACAAAGCAAAAATGAACTTTTGGGACTTCATCAAGATAAAAAGCTTCTGCACAGCAAAGGAAACAGTCAATGAAGCAAAGAGGCAACCCACAGAATGGGAGAAGATATTTGCAAATGACACTACCGATAAAGGGCTGATATCCAAAATCTATAAAGAACTTCTCAAACTCAACACCCAAAAAACAAAACTCGAGTCAAAAAATGGGCAGAAGACATGAACAGACACTTCTCTGAAGAAGACATACAAATGGCTAACAGACACATGAAAAATGTTCATCATTAGCCATTAGGGAAATTCAAATCAAAACCACATTGAGATACCACCTTACACCAGTTAGAATGGCAAAAATTGACAAGGCAAGAAACAACAAATGTTGGAGCAGTTGTGGAGAAAGAGGAACCCTCTTACATTGTTGGTGGGAATGCAAGTTGGTACAGCCACTTTGGAAAACAGTGTGGCAGTTCCTCAAAAATTTAAAAATAGAGCTACCCTATGACCCAGCAATTGCACTCCTGTGTATTTACCCCAAAGACACAGATGTAGTGAAAATAAGGGCCACATGCACCCCAATGTTCATAGCAGCAATGTCCACAATAGCCATACTGTGGAAAGAGCCGAGATGCCCTTCAACAGATGAATGGATAAAGAAGATGTGGTCCATGTATACAACGGAATATTACTCAGCCATCAGAAAGGATGAATACCCAACTTTTATATCAACATGGATGGGACTGGAGGAGATTATGTTAAGTGAAATAAGTCAAGCATAGAGTGTCAATTATCATATAGTTTCATTATTTGTGGAACATAAGGAATAGCATGGAGGACATTGAGAGAAGGAAGGGAAAAATGAAGGGAGGGAAATCGGAAGGAGAGATGAACCATGAGAGACTATGGACTCTGAGAAACAAACTGAGGGTTTTAGAGGAGAAGAGGGTGGGGGTATGGGTTAGCCCGATGATGGGTATTAAGGAGGACACGTACTGCATGGAGGACTGGGGGTTGTACAAAAACAATGAATCATGGATCACTGCATCGAAAACTGGTGTTGTAATGTATGGTGACTAACATAACATAATAAAATAAAATTAAAAAAAATAAAAAATAAAAGTTATTCCCACTGAGATCAAGAAAAAAGTCAAAGATGATCCCTGTCTGCACTGTTATCTAATACTATCATGGATGGATGAATTGACCAGTGAGTATTAACAAGATAAATTATGAAACAAAAATTGGAAACTGTTTCTATCTGTAGATGATATGATAGAAACTCCTAAAATGTCATGATAAAAATAGCTCAAATAATAAAATACTTTAGGAAGGTAGAGAGTTTAAAATTAGCATATACAAATCAATAGCCTTCATAAAAAGAAATGATAAATACCCTGATGGCTCCCTTTGATACAGAGATTCTGTAGTCCAATATCAGTATTTACCTGATTCATACACATAATTCTCTTTGGATCAAGGGTTCTAAGATACCTAATGGGATCCAACCAATTTTTGTGCTTGCTTGCCTCCCATCATCCCTTCTCATTTCTTCCTCAGCATTCTTATTCCTGGCTAATATCCACATACTGCTGAGTTCAGTAATACTGTCTCTGAGACAAGAACTGCTAAATGTGCACTGGCAAGGATTTTGACTCTGAGTGAATCTCTGAATAAAATAGACCCATCCTTATATCATCCAGAGTTTCAGTACTTTGTAGAACATTCCTTAACAATTTCAAATACATACATACATTACATAACCCCCCCCAAAAAAGCCAACAAACCTCTCTCATTATTGAAAGACTACATTTTTTTTTTAAACCCTGAAAATTGTTCTGAATCTGTTGATGTAGCAGCTTTTCTAAAGTGTATGAAAAATGTGAGCTTGCTCCTCTTCAAAATTTTCCAAAATGACTCTTGTTATTTTTTACAGAACAGGAAAGTCACAGACAGAATAAGTCTAGGATAATATTTGTGAAATTTATGTCTAGTAATATCTTGCCCTCCTTTCCTGTGTCTTCCTGAATATACTGACTATAATTGGCTCATGATTGCCAGGTGGATTTTGTTAACTGATCCATCAAGCTGGTTCACACTCAAGTTTAGGAATTTTGTATACTACTCATCAAGGAATATTTAAAAAACAAACAAAAATGCAGAGTAAGATATGGATATCTACGCTGAATATTAGGAATTCTGGAGAGGCAGATTTGAGTTTGGGGTTCTCAGAAGCTCTTAAATCACAGTTTTTATGGTTGTCCTCTTTTTAAGCAAAAGACTGATTTCTGACATTTATGGTTATTTGCTAGGACAATATCTCTCAATATTGTGTACATGTGTGTATAAGAATTTGTATTTTGGGAAGGAGACATAGACCTTCATTTTCACTAGATACTTAAAAACTGATGAATTCAGATATTATAAAGTCAGTACAATAAAACCTCCAAAGAGAAAGGGGGAGCTATTACTGAGTTTCTGACAGAATGGTTCTTTGACAAAACAAAGTAGAATCCTCAGATTTTAAGGAAGTAAACCTGTATATCATAAAATAAATAAAATTTAGTCCCCAGTACAATCGATAGATATTTAGCAGATTAGTTATCTCCAACATTGAATTTGACATGTATTTAGGAGAGATTTTTCAAAAATTGTTTGTTTTACATATCATCTCCTCAAAGGGAACTGGCTCTTACATATCCCATCAGGCATCCACTTTGTAAAACACAAAAGAAACTTTTACAAATCAATCTTTCTAAAAATTATCTTTTGAAGTTCTGGAACAAAGCTCAGCTGGCTCTCTCTTCTTTGGTTCTGTCTCAGTGGTAGGTCAAAGGATTTGGGAATTGAAGGGCTTTTTCAATTATACAATAAGCAGCAGGTTTCCATGAAAGCACAAACTCCATCATCTAAATATATGCTAAATATATATAAGTGTAAGAAGTAAATCTTTGATTCATTTATTTCTGATACTGGTTTTGTGATTCTCAAGTGTTGTATCACATATATCTATCAGTTCTTAAAATGCTTATACATTCTTCCTTAAATTTGTTCCAAACTTCTTCACCCTCAGAATTCTTTCCTAGGTTTATAGAAATTAACCCAACCCCTAGTTATACATATGTACTGGCTCCTCGTTGATGAAGAATTTAAATGTGTTGATGGAATAGTATGACATTTGAGTGGAGATATTATTAACATTGTTAAAGAAAAGCAAAGCTGGGTAGTAAAATGGTAAAAATAGATTTTACTCAGGAAATACTGCAGTAGGGGAAAGAAAACTCCCACAGTCCAGAACTGGGCTCAATTCCAAATACAGGGACAAGTGGAAATGTATAGCCAAGGAGCAAGTTGGGGGTCAGTGGATGGAAAATCACTAAAAGGGTAAGGAGGATTCTGGTGGAATAAACTTAATAGGATTCTTGCTAAGGTAGTCCAAAGTAATCATGGGGGTTGGAGATGACGAACTTGATCAGATATCAAGGGTGACCATATATGAAGTGTGGAGAATTCTCTCCAAACTGACTTAGTAGGATTCCTGCTAAAACTTGGCAAAGCAGAGATGAGCATGGATGCTCAAAGGTCATGGCCTGGTTTAGAAGGAGGCTTCAGAGGAGCCTAATGAAAGTTTGGTCAAGGAGAGCCTTTGTTAGTATGATATAAAAACGAAGGAAAAGCTGAAGCTGTGCTATGCCACAGGATAAAGGCATGCTCATGGGTGGAAAGTCCTTCCTTCCATAAGTCTGAGAACACAGTGCAGCTAGTTGGGCAGTGGTGGAAGTCAAGCCTGAAGAGATATGATGGGCCCATGAAGGACACATTACTCCTTATCCTAATAGTTGCTGACATATGAATAACCAGATTTTTAAAAAATATGACTCTGGTGTCATTGTGAAAGTTAATGGAAAGTAAAGGAAATAGCTACAGAGAAATCAATTTTGAGTCTATGGCAATAGGGATTTAAAATATAAGATTCTAAACTACAGTAATATCAGAAAGAATTAAGACATACTTGAAAGATATTTTGGAGGTAAAATGAAAATTCATGAAAACTAGATGGAAGATATGAGAGGGGAAATGTCCAAAGACATCTTCAAGATTTTAGCCTAGATAACTGATTATCATAAGATGGATGATGAGGCTCTTGTCACACAGCGAATAGTGCATATCTTTTTGCCTTGAGTAGAGTGGAGAATCTCCTCATTTTAGTTCTAAAGTTACCAAGTCTGAGCTGTCTTTGAAATTTAGTTGACTGACTAGCCACACAAGTGTTCAAAGGGAGGCCAGACCTCCAACCTCTGTACTCTAGCTGGAACTAAACCAGACAGGCAGTAAGAGACAGAGGAGAATGCTTTTTTTAAAACTCACGAAAAACGTTTTCCAAATTCTCCTTGATATCTACTTAATAAACATGTTGCTTTCAGTTTGTTTACCTGAAATATTCTAACTCCTAAAGCCCTCTGTAAGAAATGTTAATTTGCATTTCAAAAATTTGCCCTAAACTGTCAAATTGAGTAATACTTTCATATGGAGACTTCCTTTGTCAATGCAAAGACAGGAAGTAAACACTATCAAAGTGTAAACAGAAATTCTTTTTCACTGGGTCAGGTTCTGTTTCTTTTCATTTCTCAGCAGGGTTAGACTAGTGCCTTGTACAGGTTTGTTGAATTTAACTGTCTTCCCTGTTTCAAACATTTGCTGAAGCATGAATGCATTGTTAAAGGAGGCCAGAGCTGGACAGTAAAAAGGTAAAAATAGATTTTATTCAGGAACTATTATAGTAAGGTAAAAGAGAATTCATTATAGAACTGGACTCAACTGTAAATACTACAAGGAAAAGTGGGAATTTATAGGCAAGGAGTGGGGACGAGCATTGGGGGATGGAAAATTACTAACAGGAGCCATCAGAAGTAAGGGAATTCTTGTCAGACTTAAAAGGATTCTTGCCAAAGGCAGGCCAAGGGGATCGGCTACCAAGGGTGGATTCTCACCAACCTGACTTAGCAGGATTCTTGCTACCACTGGGCTATGCAGGTCTAGCAAGGGCAGGGACCTAGGTCAGGGTTTGGTCGAGAGGAAGACTCAGGGGAGGCTAACGTATGATCAGGGAGTCTTTGTCTCTCTCTCTCTCTCTCTCTTTCTCTCTCTCTCTCACACACACACACACACACACACACACACACACACACACACACACAGACACACACACACACAGGCACAGAGAGAAGGAGGGAGAAAAGGAAGAGAACTACTATGTACAAATTCTTTTTCCAAGTTTTGTTGCTTTACTTCAGCATTCCATTTGTCTCCTAATAATGGACATTTACATGAAGATACTATAACAGAAACATTATAAATATTTTATAAAATTATTGATTTGAAAAGAATGTGGAGAATTTGGAGAAATACCCCCCAAAAGTAATGAAAATTAATAAAAGGACCTGAATAGCATGGATCAGGCACAATAAAAGTGACAAATAATTTTAACTAAAAAGCTGGCTAAGGATAAAAACTCATATAATCATGTACCTTTATAAATAATAGAGACCTCAGAGATTATCTCCTTATTTTAATGATGAGGAAGATAAGTAAGTCCCAGAATACATATAGGACCTTTAGTGAAAAGATCTTCCCAACCTATACCAACTGTTACACCAAAGCAAGCCAAGAAGGATCCTACAGCTACTTTATATTCTCATTATGTCTAGAGCTTTATTTTTACTACAATGCAATTTTTATTAAAATACACTGAAAATTTTGACATATTTATTCCAGAGAAGTATCTGGCATTATTTTCTTTCTAGTTAACACTTTTTCTCCTCTAGAACTTTCTCTATCATTTGGTGGTTCATGTTGCATAATTGAATTAGTCACTCAGAGAAATAAGTCACTAGATCTTATTGAGAGACCAATGAACTACATTGGAGAATAACTTATTGATGAATCAGTGAATTTTTATTAAATTAAATTTATTTTTTTTTTCAGCAATGACAATGCAGTTTATTAGTCATCAGTTCCCTGATTATCATGACCCCACTATTGGTGAGTATAAGCCTCTTTTCTCCTTTAGCCCAAATAAAGACACTCTAAATAAGTGGCTGATAAATACTGTTGATGTCTATGGAGAATAAGAAATATATTTTACTATGACCCAGTACACATACAAATAAATATAGAATATATAAGCCACCATAATACAAGCTTCAAGAAACAATATTTGTCCTTACTTCTTGTTGTGCACTCTCATATTTTCCATTCTACTCTATTTCTTCCTGATAAATGATGGTTGGAATACATTAAGTTGATTTCAGGATCCACTAATGGATATCTACCTGCATTTGAAAAGCTCTGGTCTGGATAATATAACTGATGTGATTGCATGCTTATTTGGTCATTTGTTCACTTAGCGTCTGGATCCAGTGTCTGGATCTTCTATTGTAGAATTAGTTAACCATGTTAATGGTGCATCTGGAAAAGACTTTAGATATAGATATAATTTTGTTTACCATTCTCATCTGGTAGATGAGGAAACTGAGATTCGAAGAGTCAAAATATTGTTAGAGCCAAAAATTCAGCCATGTTTCATTCTTCCTATATGATTTTCTTTTTATTGTACTTAATGCAAAAACACTGCAATTGGGAACAAGTTTTCTTCCTCTATCAAAGCAGAAAAGATGTTTTTAACATTGCTTTACTCCTACAAAGAGCTATTCTAAAGGATCAGTTGGAAATTCCCAGAGTCTGCTATAGCACTCTTTGTCTAGGAACAAATTAGCATTGAGGGAAACACATAGTTCTGGACCCCTCATGGTTGCCTGGTTGCCCAGACTGTGAACAATTTTGACTATACACCTCATCCCTGACCCTCTATTCCTTTGTCTGAGTATCTCCTACCATCACTTCCAATGGGTATGATCCTCTAATTCTTATTTTGCTCATCAGGCAATTTTAATTCAAGGTCCTACTGTGTATATAAAATGTTATATGGAATAGGATATTTGCCTGAATACTTATGCTGAAATGAGTAAAATGTACTCATTTTTAAATATCCCACAATTCAGCAAGACTTCTTCATCAGTTGAACTGATTAGTAAGATTTCAGTGCAGGAAATTTATGCATTGTTAATCAGAAAGCACTTCCTCAAGAAGTTGAGTTTTGTTTCTGAAGAGAAAATAATCACTTTGTAAAGTTTTAGAAGCAATCATTTAAATCCATTTCCCAAATATCTTGCTTCTGGAATGCTGGTGACTTTGCATAACCCACTATGAATTACAGAAGAGGAGAAATCTCTAGGCAAAAGCTCTGAATCTTTTATCTTGTTGGAAAATTCAACAGTACAATATATCATTTATGATATCACAAATTCACTCTGTTGTTCATTACTTTTCATCATCGTTTAAGCTTTATATGGGTTCGTGTTTGAAAAAGCTACCTTTGCTCATCAGCCTTTCCCATCTAATGGCTTGAATAGGGCAATATATATGAATAAATTATAAATGGCTCATTCAAGAGGAAGAAATAAGAAGAATATGATGATGATTTCTTTAGACTTCCATGAAGTACATCCATCATTTGAAATTAAGCTAACTGGACATTCTGTACTAACAGACAGCTAAAATCCTACTTTTATCTGGCTATAAATAAAATAGCTTTAGAGGAAGAAGTTTGAAAGTGGAAACACAGAGCACTTTATTACTATCAATTCGATTTTCCCATCATTTCATTTCTTGTCTTCTCTAATGAAAATATTGGTTCATAATTTTCCATTGGTATCCTGTTTGAGGAAGGTAAAAGTCTCAATAATTTACTTTTCATCTGCTCAAGCTATGTAACTATAACTCAGTCTGGCTGGTTTAATGGCCCCCTCAAGAGAAAATTCATATTACTACATTTTGAAAATCATACAAATTAGAGAAGAATATGCCTATTAAGGATACTTATTTCACAATTTATATAAGAAATGAATATTTTTTCAATTCTGTGCAGATTTGTCATCCTACTGACTGAGGTTTTTGAAGACTTTTTCTCTGAAATATTTGAAGGATTTGCATAGTTTTATTTCCTTCTTTATGTTCATCTTAAAATTATTTTTCTTTCAAATCTACATCAATTCTGAAAGTTTAGATTCCCTTCATTACTGACAAGAATTAGGGATATTATCTGGTACCAATGAATGTTCTACCCAGAGGAGTAATTGCTTTCCTTATTAACTGACAACATTTTCAATGTCAGTAACCAATGGGTCTAGCATCTGCAAATCCATAGACGATACCTATGAAAGGGATATTGAAAGGTATTGATTCTATTTTTTCATGAGAAGACCTCACTCAAAAATTAAGTTCCTTAATTTAATTTAATCAGGTGCCAAATATGGATAAATTGAAGCTTTAATTTAATCTTTAAAATGAGTATCTCTAAGAATTAAACATTAGGTATGGTTTGATTTTTCCATAGTAAAGTAATTATGGAATAAGAAGAAGAAACGTTTTGACCAAAGTCCTGATGTTCAACCCTTTGTAATAAATACACATGCTATTTTTTAATTAGTAGTAAATCATTAGAGATAACCATTGCATGTAATTCAATCGGCAAAAAATGTAAATGCCTACTCTTTGCCAAGCAATCTGCTTGTCCTCTAGAAAGAAAAGATTAACACAGTTCAAGCCCTTAAGGAATTTTCAACTCAAGAAGAATTCAGACAAATACACAAATATTTATGCTACCTATGAAGTCAGTTATTACTATAAAAAAGAAGCAAAGTGCTGAGGGGTTTTGAAAGAATGGTAAGGGAGTTCAGTGACACTATCTTTAAGTTATATTCACTGTGATTTTGGATCACAGTTTCCTATATGTTTTAAAAGCCCTCTTTAAAAAAAAAAAAAAGATAGCAGGGAGGGAAAAATGAAGGGGGGTAAATTGGTGGGGGAGACGAACCATGAGAGACTATGGACTCTGAGAAACAAACTGAGGGTTCTAGAGGGGAGGGGTTGGGGGGATGGGTTAGCCTGGTGATGGGTATTAAAGGGGGCACATACTGAATGGGGCACTGGGTGTTATACGCAAACAATGAATCATGGAACACTATATCAAAAACTAATGATGTAATGTATGGTGATTAACAGAACATAATAAAAATTTTTTTAAAAAAAGCCCTCTTGGCTTTCCTGCTGTCCATTCTAAAATTCAGGATCCTTTGAGGAGACTTTTCAGAGAAGTCTGGATTTCTCAAAGATTTGAGATATTTGAGAAAATGACCTAGGATGGTTTGGGTTTTGCCATGTCATTTAAATTTTATTGTAACTTGCTCAAAATTAAAAATCATATGGTATATAATTTTAACTTAATATCAATTAGGTATCAAGTTGTTGATTTTTTTTCTGAAATAGAATATGGTGTTCCTTTCCTCAAAACCAACAATGTAAATATCAGGTTCTCATTTGTGGACTGTGTATTTAGTCCAAATTATTTATTGATATCTTTATATGTTGAGAATTGTTTCTGTTTATGCTTTTATTGATAATCAAATGAAGGCAAACATATGAGCAGAGAAAACCAGGTAACTTCACTTGGCAAATTATACAGATGGAAACAAGATATAGTATCAAATAGATTGCTCTGAATAAGACATTTGATACTGGATGGAAAATTCTAAACCAGGAAGGATTTGTGTTCCCTCTCAGTTACAGAGTATCATAACTTTGATCAAGTCATATACATAATTAGTAATTATCTCTCACTGTCCTCAAAGACTATTGTTTTGGCCTCCTTTTTCTGCAAACCTGTAAAATTTTATCATACATATATATTTAGCACCTATTATGTGCCAGGTACCATGCTATACATGGATATATAGAGATAAAAACACAAGCTGTGCTTCCAAAGCACTCCCAGTTAGGTGGAGAAGATAAATCAGTAAACGAGATCATGCAGTGAGTTCATGAAATAGAATACCACAAGGTGCAGAAGAAGAACACTGTGGGAACATCTCGACCTGAAGGGACACAAATACGTGTAGAGCAACTCTTCTCCATACTTTGAAGAGTGCATAGGAGTTAGGCAAGTGAAAAGGAAGGAAGAATGGATATTCCCAGAAGAACAAAAAAATACAGGCACCCAAGCAAGACAGTACAACATGTGACTGAGATGGGGCATGTCTGGAACCAGAAGTCCTAAAGATGAAATAAATGATATAATGTGCAGAGTGGCAAGAGGGAGGTAAAGCTTCATCAGGGATCAGGTCTTTAAAGATCTTGTAGGACTGACTAAAGGTTTAAATATCTACAGTCTTGTGCTCTTGCCTGAGATAAAAATAAATATTATTGACAGGTCACTGAACTTTTACATTTAGAGAGCTCCAAGGAAGATAAAAGTAAACATGCCCCAACTTTTGCTAATAACTGATTATCCTTAGTAGACTTTTACTTCTTTCAGGATTATTTATCATGGTACTCTCCTTTATCCACTAGGATCACATGCCAAAAACTCAGCAGGAATCCTTGATACCTATCTCAACTTGTCTATATTAATCATTCACTGAACTCTGTTGTTGCTACCTCCTAAAAATATCTTGAACCTGTCCCCATCTCTCCATAACTTCTGTTGCCTTCTTATTCTAAGCTACACCCCATTTCCAATTTAGACTAGCTCTTCCAGTTGTTTTTTACACAGAATCCAGAAATATCTTTAAAAACACAAATTTGCTCTTCTTAACAGTTCTCAGTGTCATCAATTATGATTAGGATGAAGAATAAAATTCTAAGCATAAAGACTCTCATGATCTTGCTACTGTTGCTTACAGACTTGTCATACTCCATCCCCTTTTGGGTTTCAACCACACCTACCTTACTTTAAATTAACAAACTTCCCAAGCCCTTTTCTACCTTGGAATACTTATGCATATATTTTAACCCTGAATGCTCTTTACCTCTCCACTCTCCATCTTTGCTTGGGTAAGTCATACATTGGTCAAGCTTCAGCTTAAATATTGCTTCCTCAAGAGAGCCCCCTTTGATTACCCAAAATAAAATACATTCTACTTTCATACATTCATTCAGAACTTTGACTATCACCTTAATATCATTTGTAGACATATAATTAAATAACTTTTTAAATTATTTGTTTAATTGAAGTGTCATAAGGATAGGAACTTCAATATATTATTCACTAGTGTTTCATCAGACGTCAGTAGGATGCCAGACATATAGTAGATGCTCAATAAATATTTATTGAATAAAAAATGGATGAATGAATACATTTCTAGAAAAGGATTAATCACTTTTACATTTTGCTATAGTTAACTTTAGAGTCATAGGGAGCAATTAGACTAATAATTAATTAAAAGTGTGTTAGTGTCTTTACTAGAAATCCCCTATGTATGTTAATGGCTATTTCTTGACTTAAATGGTTACCAGAAGAACATTTCTTTGAAAAATTAAAAGCATATGCTAATGTTAATTATTATTTCTTCTGCTTTCTCTTTTTACTCTTTCTCCTCTTCTTCTTCTCCACTCAATGTTAATTTATTAACAAATATTTGTTGGGTAGCTACCATGATTTGGGCATTGTACAAGGCATGAGAGTGAATGGTGCACAAAAATAAGCAGGAATGCGTTCCCCATTGAGCTTCACTGCCTAATTTTATTTCATTATCTGTAAGAGTTGATCATATCTCTTTATCCAGAGTTAAATTATCCTTTTTTCCTCATTGATTTAGGATGACTTGAGGTCGTTGTGTAAGTACAGCACACAATTTGATTAGAGGAAACTGGCCTTAAGGACCTATCCAATTGTTTCATTGGATTTCTTTTCCTGCAGAAGGAAAACAACTTTAACAACCCAGGAATCAGTTATCACTTTATTAATCTACCTGTCCATACATTTATTCAGTTCTCATAGTGTCCAGAAATTCATATGACCAACAGGTTTTGAGGTATACTTACATATGCTATATTCAAGGAACACATACTTTGGTAATTGACTCAGCTGTGAATGCTTTTCCTCTCAGTGTTTTAGACCTTCAATTTCACTTACAGGCCATGAATACTGCATAATACACTCATCTGAAAGATTTATATTCTTTCTGAACAATTGGTAAGGACTGTAACAAGCTCTACAAGGAAAAAATAAAATGTCATACGGAGATTTAAGTCTTCCTGAATGATTTAGGAAGTTCAAAAAAACAAGGGCTTCACCTAGGTGGCGAAGTACATCAACAATATGGACAGGTCATCTGTGGACAGCACCACATCTAATGATTGTGATCACACCACAATGTATGAGCATGAAAAATATCGATGTGATTAGACTGGTGTAGGAGAAAGGTACCACATTAAGTATACATTTCTCAGTATCTCTGGTGAAATACAAAATTCCTAAGCTAAGGATTTTAAAGAAATAGTGTGTTTGAATCACACTGAAATGGCCTGCTCAGTGTCTAAAATGTGCACTAATAGAGTCACTTCTTTGTGCCATTAGAAAATCCCTGTTAAAATGTAAATGCTCAGGGGAGAGGTAATGCCCAGAACCATTAGGAGTCATTTATACATTAGCATAGATTAATGTGTACAATTATTCAAGTGAGCAAGCCACAAGACTATGGTCTACAGAGCAGCACTGAAGGGATAGCATGAGATTTGGAGAAGGGGCGGCGGTTTATTACCAGGTAGAATAAGTGCCAGAGTATAATTCTTGAAGGAAATCAAGGCTTAAAAAAACTGAAATTGAAGAATTACATTTATTAGTGACTCTGGAATGCCAAACATGTTAGAAGAGTAAGGAAATTACTATGGAATCAGATAGATTAGAAATTGAATTCTGCCTTCATGCTGATTTTCTTTCCACTCAGCCTGTTACACCCTCTTGTTCACTGTGCTCCAGCCACAGGAGTCTTCTTTAGGTTCCTGAAATATTCCAAGTAAGCTCTTCCTGGCTTTTCAGCTTTTGCCAATATGCCATTGTTTACCTTGAACACCTTTCCTCTGCTTTTCACCTAGCAAGTTCCTTTTTTATCCTTTTAGGTCTCTGCTTGCCTATCACTTCCCCAGAGAGGTCTTCTTTTCCCACCTTACCTGAATTAACTGCTCAACACATAAACACACACACAGGCATGTGCATGTGTAACATACAGATTTATTCTCAACATCAACACGTGGCTTTTCTTCTTAATGATATTTATCAAATTCTGCATTAAAAACTGCTATTTTTTGTCTGTCTCTCCATGTGGGATGTAGGCTGAATGATGGTAGGGACCATGTCTGCCTTGTTCACATAGGACCTAGCACAGTGCATGGTTTACAGGAAATGCTCAAAATAACTTGTTGAATTAGAGAATGTGTGAGTGACTTTGGTGTCCTCTTTTTCTCTTACCTAAATTATATTCTATAATCACAGAATTTCAAATCTCTTTCCTCTCTCATGTTTGATGTAGTAAGCTAAGCACCACCCAGGCTAAACCCAAATGTTTGCTTGTTCTGAGACTGCATTGGGTCAACTGAACATGACCATGCTCCCTGGTCTCACTTTAAATGTATTATCTCAAATGCGTTTTGAGTTAAGCCCAGCAAATACATGCAGGTCATTGTCTACTCATTCTCTCACTCCTGGTGTTAGACCAGCAACTTCTCCCTTCTTCACACTCTCCCAATGACCTTGCTTGTTTCTTTACTGAGAAAAATTGAAGCAATCGGAAGATAAATTTCCAAAGAATCTCATTCTGAAGAATCTTCCAAAGCTACCCACCTCTCCACACTCATACTTGGTCCTCCTACTAATTTTATTACTTAGATATTACTTAGATGAACTATCCATGCTCCAGTGCCATACTTTCCACTCAGTAGATCCCATTCTCCTCTCCTGTTGAAGAATCCTGCTCAAACAATTTTTTTCTCTTTCATGGAGCATTTCTGATTATCATAAAAACATGCTGCTATTCCATGCATCCTAAATATAAAAATTTTTTTTTAATTCTTGACTGATTTTTCTCCACCACTTTCTGCCTCATTTTCCCATTGCCTTGCCTGTGAAGCTCCTCAAAGAGTTGTTTGTACCACCAGTTCTAATTCCCCTTCTCTTACTTTCTTCAATCAACTCTCGCCAGATTCTCAATCCCATCACTCCACTGAAATTGCTTTTATCAAGGTCGCTTTGACTCTATAGAGGCTAATCCAGTGGTTGATTTTCATTCTATCCATTTTGATCTACCAGCAGCATTTGATATGGTTGACCACTCTCAGATTTCATCCACTTGTTTTTTTCACTTGGCATCCACTTTTGGTTTTTCTCTAACTACTGTGTCAGTTTCTCTGACTCTTGGCCTGGCTTTGGCTCATCCTCTTCTCCTGGATATTGGAGTGACCCTAAGACTCAGTGCTTGGTCCTGTTACTGTCTCTATTCACGTATTCTTCCCTGATGATTCCCTTTAGTGTCATGGCCTCAGGTGTTATTTATGTGCCACAACTCAAAAATGTTTATCTCCACCTCCTATTTCTTCCCTGAATTCCAGACTTGTATATCTAGCTCCCTCTCAACTCTGCCATTTGGATGCCTAATAGACATCCCAAAGTACCCTGTCCAAAACTGATTTCTGTTTTTTTTTTTTCCCCCACAAAAAAAAGAACTTTTCTATCTATAGCATTTCTCATCTCTGTGGCAATCCCATCCTTCGGGGTGCTCATGCCTAAAACTTTTCAGTCTTCCTTGAATCTTTTCATTGTCCATACAACATGCCCTCAGGAAATACTGTGGGCTTTACTCTCAAAATATATCCCAAATCAGCTTGTTTCTCACTACTGTACTGCTACTATCTTGATATGCACCAGCAGAATCTCCAGGCTGGATTATTACTCTAGCTTCTAAGAGGTCTCTCTGCTTCTATTTTCCTGCTCCCCAGTCTATTTTCACCATAACAGACAAGATAATCTTTAAAAAAAAAAAAATCTACATTATGTCACTCTGTTCAAAACCCTTCAGTAGTTCCCTATTTCACTCAGAGGAAAAGCTAACATATTGACAAAGGCCTAAAAAGTCCCCAGAAACAACATACCTTGCCCCTCTGACTTTATTTCTTACCATTCTTCCCCATTCATTTGATTTCAGCTACATGAATCCCCTTGTTGTTTCTGGAACATGCCAGATAATCTCTCCTCTTGGCCTTTTTGCACTTGATTTTCCTTTTCTGGGAACATTCTTTCCCTGGGATACTCACAGAGCTAACTTCATTACCTACTTCAAGTCTTTCCTTTGGGTTCAGACGCCTCTTCTTAGTCAGGCTTATACTAACCACCGCCAGAACTCCTGATTATATTCACTCTCTCCTGTTTTTCTCACAACATATATTACCTTTTAATTCACTATATAGTTACATTTGTATTCCTTAGCTAGAACATAAACTGATTTGGTCCCAAAAGTCTCCCAAGAATCTAGATCAGTGCCTGGTTCATAGCAGCTGATCAATAAATTGAAGGAATGAATGTTTAAAGTACTTACTGACCTTTCAGCCTTGAATAAATTAGCATATGTTGCTGACCTTTCCTTGTCTATAAAAATGAGGTGATGACACGATTTCTCATAATTGTTCTGTGAGAGAATATGGATATGACTGCTTCACACTCTGCTCAAGACAAAATGAATATTATAATTTCCTCAGTAGGAGTCAATTGAACTGTAAGATAAAAATGGTAATAAGGAAAGCTGTCAAGAAAAGACCACCTAGATTTTGTGCTCTTTTTTGAAGGCCCAGAGAATCCATCCCGTAAAGATGGCAAAGTAACCAGAATGACAATTTATTAACTTGCAATGATATTACTGTCACTGTGCCTGGAATTACTCAAAGCATGTATGATTATGGACATTTTTCTTGTGGCCAAACTACATAAAGGAGAACAAATCATAATTACAAATCCCTGATTCAATTTACCATGTAAAGTCTCTATCAAAAAAACTAGATATGAGCAGCATATCATCTCCATGACGGCTATCTTACATGGAAATATAAAAGTTGCCTGTTGGGCATTGAATCAGTCCAAAGGGAGTTAATAGAACTGGAAGTTTAATGATGTCAGGCTAAGAACAAGGGAACGCATCCACCAGGACCACACTGGTTTTGAGCTGTAGCCTATGGCACCTCCTTCTTGCCTCCAGAGTAGACTAAACTTAGATCATTCCTGGAAATAACTGAAATAACACTTGCTGTTTTCTCTGTAAATATGATAAACTAATCCCCTTCCGAATGAGACACTCACTGTTTATATAAGTTAATATAATTATTTTTTTCTGTTGAGTTCTGTGGGTTAGGAGTAATTCCAACTCTTTTAGGTTGTGTTGCCTATTAATATTCTCACTTGTGTCCATTCGTTCTTTATAAATAATTAATAAGCCTTTATTGTGTACCAGATGCTCTTTTTGGACCTGGGCTATAGCCATGGGCAAGACAAAGTTTCTGCCCTCATGGAGATTACAATTCAGGGAGGGGAAGAGACAGATCACACAAACTTACAAATAAATACATAATGTCAGGAGGATAATTTGGGGACGTATTTTATTTGAGTGTAATCACACATATTTATTTGATTGGCAGTCACTTCCAGGTATAGTCATGTTCTTGCGAGCTCACGTGGTATGGCATCCAGAAATACTCCTACCTCTTTAAGAAAAACACTGATAAAAATTTGAGTAGGAAATTAGGAATAGACCTTTGGAAGGGACACCTGCAAGTGAGCAGCCCTGAAGCTTCTGTTTTCTTTATTTATGTCACAGTCTATTGGCCTGAACCAAGAGTTGTCACTTTGACAAATTTTATAAAACTATTTGACCTTGTGCTCACATTGCTAGAGTACCTTCCTACCAAATCTTTAAGAGGTTAAAAAAAAACACAAAAACGAGGTGGGCAGGGAGAACGTTCACATAGGCACAAACCAAGCAACACTGCAGCAACTGCAATTCTGGACTCTGTGTGTGTGTGTGTGTGTGTGTGTGTGTGTGTGTGTGTGTGGTTACAGAGAGAATTATCTTCCTTTAGTTACCCAAATTAATAATATTAATTCATTGTATATAAGGTGAAACTTCTACCACTAAAAGCTAGTCACACCACCTCATATATGAAGCACTAATGGATCTGGCTTTAAATACCATGTGATTCCCAGCTGTTAGACCTAGGGAAGATGCTTACATTCCCACATTGGACTCTATTTCTTCACCTGAAGAATGAAAATAATAATCGTCCCTACATAAAGCTGCTATGAGGATTAGTTGAGATAATAGATGTGAACTGCCCAGCATAGAACATAGCATACTATAATCACCCCATGAATCTAAGTTCTGTTGGTACTTAAATAAGTAAATCTTAGTATTAAGTACTGCTGTTGGAGGAGGTCATCCAGAGGACATGACCTCTGGTTGACCTGAAAACTTGCCTGGGGCAATAAGGGGCTCCTCACCCCTGCCCCTCTCCTTGGAATGTTTTACCCACCATTCCCACAGCTGGAGACATTTCAAGGACGCAGCCTTGAGAGAGAAATGTATTATTGACACCACCTGCATGGTACCCGTGAATGAGCCCAATTAAGGCTTCTATATAAACTCTCAAGATGTTAGCAGGCAGGTGCAGAGTCACTCATCTTACAACAGCCTAACCTCGGTCTCGGTAAGTTTCCTTGCCTGTTAAAATTGCCACCTACAAATTTGGAATACTCTGACTCTTTCCTTGGTTTCTCCATGCTCTCCAATGACAAGGGTCATTTTTTGGACCAACAAGTGGGGGGCCAGCCAGGAGACCAAAAAATTGGGTTTTGGGAAAGAGGCAGCCCTGGGGGAGATCCCAAATTGGCTATTGGCCTCTATGTGGGGAGGAGTGGTCCATATAGATGCTTGAGGACACCTCCCCATGCATATGGGGATGCCCCCCAAACACCAGCTGCTCTAATGCTCTTGTTTGAGGAACTGTGCATAGTGCACTGTGGCAAAGAGAGCATAATGCATGGCTGTGCAGTGGGATGGCCTCTTTTATGGGCACTTCGGGTGGCTACTGATGCCCAACTAGAGGCTGAAGCTATAGTTGGAAGGTTGGAAGAAGGGCTAAGATCAGAGGAGGACGTGGGGTTTTTACTACTCTGCTAGCCTCAGGGCTGGCAGGCAAGGTGGGAGACCAGGAGAATAACAGAGACCGTAGAGTGGGATTTTGTAAAGCTAGGAGGACACTAACTGTGGTAGATTAAGGTCTGAGAGCTTGTGACAAAGCCTGATTGAATCTAAGAGGTTGAATCGCCGTGGAAATGAGGAACACAAAGGGGAGAATGTTCTAGTGATTAACAAAGAAACAGATGAAGCGTTCCATGCAGTCTGACCCCCTCATACAAAGAAAAACTTTAATATCCTAAACTTCTGATAATCGAGAAATATACCCCTAATCTTCTAGGAGAAAAAAAAATGCGTTATTTATCTGTTCCTTGAAGATGTAAAGCTCCTCGTCATTGAAATATAAACACCCCACGAGATCACTAAAACTGCCCCAAATTGCTTGAGACTGAAGGGGAAGAGGTGGGGGGAAGAGGGGAGGGAGAGGCTTTTAAAAATAGACCAATACAGAATGCTTTGGCCCAAAATCTAGTCCATAACTATGTTATGTAACAACAACGTTATTACTCTCAATACAGTTGTGAGATAGTACCATAACCATGGAAACTTTTAGTTAACCGTCTATGATGACTACATTTAGCTGATGAAAATGATCTGTGGTCAACCGAAGCAATGAGACATGCACCAATTCTGTTATTTCGTGTAGATACAGATGCCCTTGAGGAAAATCCTTTGCCTACAACAGAAACACTTCCCAACATTTCTTTTGCTTACTCAGTGGTTATAAGTGGAAATCTAGTATGAAGTCAAATGACTTGTATTAATACTATCTTTTTTTTCAGAAGTTTATTTTTAAAGACTTCTTTAGTATTCTGTTGGCTCCTAATGAGTACACTTCCATAAGCAATTATAAAAGGGGCACCTGGGTGGCTCAGTCAACTAAGCATCTGCCTTTGGCTTAGGTCATGATACTGGGGTCCTGGGATGGCCCCTTGGCTCCCTGCTCAGCAGGGAGTCTGCTTCTCCCTCTCTCTCTCCTTCTACCCCTCCCCCCTGCTCTTGGGCTCTCAAGTAAATAAGTGGAAGCTTCAAAAATAATATTCATACTGGTATGACCTAAAAATTGGCTGATGGCTGATGGTTGCAACTTGTGACTGAAAAAATTATTTTAAGCATATCTTAGAAGAGCTAACACAACTTAATCTTACCTTCCCCAATTCATGCAATTAAAAAAAAAATGGCAAGTGTAAAATGTTCTCAGAAAAACTTTCAGAAGTGTAGTCTACCTCTTGGTAGGTATTTCCAATCTTGTAGTGTTGTGTAGATCTACTTACCCAGTACCATATGTTTAGAAATTTGTAGAACTAGAATTCAAACTTTTATTTGACCCCAAAGTCACAATGTTTAACTATTGTCTCCTAATTTATGCTCTCTTCAAAGAGAATCTTTATTATTAGCCAATGCTGATTCTACTTAAGGCTTTTAATTTAACTAGTGTAATTTTAACTACTATGTTAAGATGATTCCTGGAGAATAAAGAGGCCAACACTTCGACATTTCACATCAAAGTTGTCCATATCAGCATGTATTTACTCAGCATGAAATGAGGACATGGAGAGAGACCTTTAGAAATATTTGGTTTGTCGGATTCATGTAAAAAATCAAATTGAACATGTCCTACATCTGTTCATGTTCTACAATTTTCTTTGATTAAAGATTGCCTCATAGTGTGCATCCTCACTAGGACAAAGATAATACTCTTAACATGGAATGTTTCCCTGACTCAGCAGGGACGTGTGTGTGTGCGTGTGTGTGTGTGAGAGAGAGAGAGAGAGAGAGAGAGAGAGACTGCTCTAGGGAAAAAATACAACCTTCTTTTATAACTTCATGCTACAGTATGTCCTGCACAGATAGAAATTGTATGCTGGGAAGGGACTAGATTAGATGTCAGAAGCAAACAAACTAAGAGATTAGTCATGTTTTATAGTGAGTCTTTGTTTTCTTAGTGGCAGACATTATTTTACAGATTTTTCTTTAAAAAGGAAACACCTGTTTTGAAGCAAAATTAGCTATGTGGAAAATCAGTTTGAAAACTATTAAGTACCACACCAGTGGAAGCAACTGTTTTTATAATGGACCATTTTAACTTCTTTATCATCTTATTGGTCATGGGAAATGACGGAATCAATTTTCCAGACATGCATTCTATCTATGAAGCTCATATATATTTGCCAAGTTGTTAGGGGTTAGAATCACACCCACCATAAGGGAAAGTGACTCCTCATCATGCTTCCTTGGCTGTCCGAATATTTCATGTATTTAAAAAAAATACCCTCATTGTTTTTATTTAGAAGCTAGATAGTAGCACTTTTTAAAAAAAAAAAAAATCCATGTTCCTTTCTCTAAGGTCCTATACGTCCTGCATCTAGGAATAGTAAAACCTCCCTTTATTAGAACCAAGTTAACTAAAGGAAGCTGCCCAACAATGGATATGTGGGAGCATAACAGACTAAGAAAGGCAAGGACTCAGATTATCAGCATGAGGTCAGCGGTGCAGTTACCTTACACTTCCATATATTTTCCCATCTGTGTTAATTTTTCAAGTTGTATATTTCCAGTGAGCTGCTCCTTTGTCCTCTTTGCTATCACCCTTTTGAGAGTTGTCTATGTTAGTTATTTCCACTTTCTAAATTCCTATTAGCTCTTCAAGCTACTTTAACCTGGCTTCCACAACTAATATTTGCCTGGGTGGGGGGGAACACTAAGTCCTCATCATGCTCTAAATCCAAAAAACATTTGGTCTAAGGTGCAACCAATACTGTTGATGATGACCTTGGGGAAGCTTTGGTTTTCTTCGATGTCCTAATCTCCTTGTTCTTTACTTATTTTCAGGCAGTCCTCTGCTGTTTTTGAAAACTTCCTAAACAATCTCACCCATTATCATGGTGTTTATTAGCATTAATATGTCTATGATGTCCAAATTTGTATATCCAACATATATACAAAGAATTATATCCAACTTGTTTCCTGACCTCTAGACCTGCACATCCAACTGCTAGCTTGACCTTCCTATTGGGATGTCCTGATGTATCTCAATTTTGACCTTTTCAGGTTAAAGTCATGATCTGACCTCTATCTATCGCTTCTCGGCCTTTTGGCTAAGATCGAGTGATCTGATCTCTATCAAAATTGTTGTTCTTGCAGTATTCTGTGTCCGTGAATGACCCTGCTATCCATCTAGTAATTCAAACTCCAAAACTAGGAGTAGTCCTCCTTAACTCTTCTTATTCCTCATAGCCATATTATCATTGACCTAATACATTTTCACTATCCTTAAGTCTTACAGCTCCTCTCTCTCGAATTACTGTAACTGCTTTCTCAGTGAGGGCACTGTATCCATTCAGCCCATGCTCCAGTCTTTCTTTATCCCCGCCCTGTAGCTAAAATAATAGGGGATAAGTTTGTAATTGTATAATAGTGCATATCTATATAAGCTTATTTTATATATCTATTATATATATAATATATAAAATCTTTAACCATCCACTTGGAATATCCCCTTGACTCCAGAGATAATGATTAATATTCATTAGGAAAAGCTGCTATGCCTTCACATAATTGCAGATTTGGAGAAAAGATACAATATGCTTTTAGTTCTTTTATTTTTTTTAAGATTATATTTGTCAGAGAGTGCGAGAGCATGTGCACACAAGCAGGGGGAGAAGCAGGCATTGGGAAAAAGCAGACTCTCGGCTGAGCAAGGAGCCCAATGCGGGACTCAATCCCAGGACCCTGGGATCATGACCTGAGCTGAAGGCAGACGCTTAACCAACTCCGCCACCCAGGTACCCCTATCTTAGTCTTTTTAGTATACAGTTACGGATGATGAAATTCTAAGTGAAAATTTTTAACTACTTCCTAAGGATGGGCAACTTATTTCTAACTTTTCTCCTATATAAACAATAATGCAATAAACCCCCTCCTTGGGCACACATGTGAGTGTTTCTGCAGGCTACATACTCATTTATAGAAATTGCCAGGTCATAATGCATATGAATTCTACATTTTAAAGAAAATCAAAATTACCCTTGAAGCAGGCATATTAAATCCCACATTGGTATATGTCAATTCTCAATTTTTATAGCTTGCCCAATACTTAAAATTCACTTTTCACTTTGGGCCAAATGAGTGAAATATATTGTTGTTGTTTAGTTCCTTTAAACTTTTTTTTTTAATTCAAAGCCTAACCTACCCACAAAATCCCCAGTGACTCACTTATCAACACAGTAGGCACTCAAATGTCACAGCTGAGATGGCAGCATCTTGGAAACACCGTCCTTCCACCTTCCAATAACTGTCCACTCTAGAACCTAAAATTTGTCCTTCGTTTTCTTCAGTCTTGAATACAAGCAAACATCGCTGAACATTTGACTCGATTTTGACCATCTTGTAATACTTCTACAAATGGAACTATATAGTCTGTATTACTTTGCATCCGGCTTCTTAACATTCAAAATTTTCTGTGAAATTCATATTGCACATAGCTGTAAAAATTAATTTTTGCTTCTCTGATATGGCCCTGTACAGATTCCCAAATGTCCCATTGCTATTTACATATGTAGTTTATAGGAGAGTTTTTGCTTTTTAATAGAACAGTCTGGTCCATTCACTTTTCTGAATTTACTGGTATATTTGGATACATTCTTGCTGCCCTGTTTTGTTTTCTAGTCACTGTTTTTTTTTTTTTTTTTTTCTTTTATTCCCACTTTTCTTTCCTCTTCAAGTATTGCTCAGTTTTTAATCCACTGAGTGTCTCTTTCTTGGCAAAGTTAGGGATTATTATAATTCTTAAAAACTATTTCTAAATGTTTAAGTCAGGAATAAAGATCTCCATCTTAAAATGAAAGTCTCCAAATCTGATAACTTCACATATATTCACACAACACAAATGCACATGTATGTATACACACATACATGCCCTTCTTCTGAAGATTCTTCAATGACTGTATTAGTCAGTTTGGGCCACTAGAACAAATTACCACCGACTAGGTGGCTTTAAATATCAGACACGTTTCTGGAGTCTGGGCATCTGAGATCAAGGTGCCAGTATCGTCAGTTTCTTGGTAAATGCGCTCTTACTGGTTTATAGATGGCCATTTTTTGCTGTCCTCACATTGTAGAAAGAGAGCTAGCCCCCTGACCCCTTCTAACAAGGGCACTGATTCCACTCATAAGGGATATACCCTCATGACATATTACCTCCAAAAAATAATTAAATACTTCTAAATTCCATCACATTGGGGTTTAGGGGTTCAACATGAATTTGGGGAGACACTAACATTCAGTTTATCATAATGACTCTTCCTGGCATTTAGGAGAATAGATCGTTTTAAGCTGTAGGTGGGCTGCTCTTTGTTAACCTTTTAAGCCGCCTTGGGTTTTACTCTCTCCCCTTTCTCTTTGCCCTTAATACTGCTTATTTGTACTAAATCCAATGCCTTTTCTCCATGCACAGTGCTCCTTCACAAAATGATCTAGGAGTTTAAAATATTATGCCTGGCTCCACCTCCACATTTACCTCAATTTTTGGTTTTGCTTAGTTAACACATGTTCTTGCTTCAGAACTCATTGCAAGTATCACCTCTTCAAGGGTAAATTAGGGGCCCCCCATCCCTTCACCATGAGACCCCATGTTTTCATGAATGTCACCACTGGTTTTATGATCATCTTTGCCTTTGAAATCCCAGAGCCTTGCCCAATAATGGAACTTTGAAGAAATTTGATTTGTATTTGTGGAGTCAGTTTAGATCTCTTTAGTCCACAAGAGAAGCTTAGTGACTCAATTATGGCAGCATTTCATATACCCAGCCTAGAGCTGATGAACCTTAAACCAAAAAGGACCCTATTTATGAAAGGTATTCAAGAGAATCTTGTATCCCTTGTCAAAGTCCATGTACATTTTCATAGTTGTAATGCACCTACCTAGTTTCCTAGACCATAGCATTATGTACCAGAAATTTTAGTGGAGTAATAGATCATACTGGTAGTCACTCTTGCAAGTGCTAACGTCATAGCCATGAAAGAGCCAATGAGTCCAAAAAGCCCAAAGCTTTGGGTCCATATAATACAGAACAAAACAGTTTTGTTACAGGAATAGTTAAAAAATTTGGCAGTGTAACAAATATCCCTGCTGTCTTGGCCCCCAATGATTGTGTGCTCTTCTGCTAGAGTTGTATTTTCTTTTTCTAAGCTCATCTACAAGTACTAGGAGCAATAAACTTTGTCAGTGGATAATGAAAGTTTAACATTCTCCCCATTGGGAATCAAACTGTGAGAGCAGTAATTTTTAGTCCTGGTCCCCAGACACTATAATATCACTAAATAGCATTAGGAAAAGTGAAAATGACACATATTTATATTCATTACACACATGCACACTAGCTAGCTATATCTCATATTCAATTTGCTCTTAAAACAACAAACAAAACAACAGGTTGATCATAATAGTGTAACAGTTTGTAAACAAAAGTACCAGAATCAGTGGTTCACATGTTTCCTTCAAAACCATCACTTAGAATAGCCATCATTTTAATGGTGTTGTAATGTTGGAAAGTAGGACTATTGTACACAGTACTCACATGTACATACAAATGTTCACTTCTAAAGAGGATTGGACATCTGGAAAAACTTTAGGTGATTGGTTTGGAGAAGTGCATTTTATATACAAAAAGTGTGCTAATGCTTTTTTCCTTTATATGGCTTACTACCAAGTCACATTGGAATTTATGTGACAGAAGAATAAGATATTTGTAAAATCAGTTTTGATAAGTTTGTAGCACCTTTCTATGATGGATTGCTTTTTTCCCCCAAAATTACCTGTATTTAGCAGGTTACTTAATCTTTTGGGACCAAAGTCTCTTCAGTCATAAAATATGGTTAATATCTATCTGCCTTATCAAAATATAGGGGTATGATGAGGACTGAGTCAACATAGTATGTGATTTAATAAACCATCAAAAGTCCTGATTTAAAAATCTCTATAATCATACCCTATAAATATATGCTAACTCTTATCTATATATAAACATAAAATATATTTTGCTGAATTATCCTTGGCATGGAGTATAAAAAGTTAAACCAAAAAAATGAGTGGGGATAACACTCAAAGTCAGGAATGGGGAAAAGATGCTAGAATAAAGTAACAACCATTTTTATTTCCATAAGCTTAACTGAAATCTGAATTTATTTTTTTCTTGTATCGTCAAAAGTATGATAAACAAATCTCCCAAAATAAATGATCTGTACTATATTTTAAATAAGACTGCTCTATTGTACATCAGTTTGAGTTTAGAATGCAGCTCGGGAGAGGTCACATATAGATATTACTTTTCCCATTTGAAAAACACTAATTTTGATTTATAGAAGCAAAGAAAAACAGAAAAGGCAATAAGGTATTTTTCCACTGCTTGGCAATCCAGTAAATTTTAAACAAATAGTCTTGACCTTTACAGAATAAGGCTCAGCCCCCAGTAATTTATACTTCAGGGTCACACCGTATATAAAAGAAATGAGATAAGCGTTAACGTTAAATTTTAATATTAACACTTTCACAATTGGTGTTGCTCACAGCTCTACTCTTTTTAATGCTGTCCAAGGTTATGGACTGAGTTAAACAGACCTAAGAATAGACACTGGAGTAATATGAGACCCCAGAAATCTCTTCTGACCCTAATATCTTACCATGTATAACTTACACAGTTTTTGAGTTAATATCAGAATATTGAGGACGCCTGTTAAAACATAAAAGTACAGGTGACCTTTGAACAATATGCATTCAAACTGCATGGGTCCATTTATATGGGGAATTTTTCTATAAATCAGAATTTTTTGGAGATTTAAAAAGATTTGAGAACTGACAGATAAAGCACATGGATTAGAAATAACAAAAATAACAAATTAGATATTACTGAAAAAACAAAACCTACAAAATATGTATTGTAAGAATACAGTATATAGTACATATAAAATGCATTTTTAAAATTTGTTTAAAAGATTTTATTTGCTAGAGAGAGAACGCTTGAGCACGAGCACACAAGCTGGGGATTGGCAGGCAGAGGGAGAAGCAGGCTCCCCACTGAGCAAGGAGAAGGAGCCTGATGCGGAACTCGAATCCAGGACCCTGTGATCATGACCTGAGCTGAAGGCAGAAACTTAACTGATTGAGCCACCCAGGTGTCCCTAAAATGTATTTTTAAGATTTTATTTTTAAGAAATCTCTACGCCCAACATGGGGTTCAAAGTCACAACCCCGAGATCAAGAGTTGCATGCTCTACTGACTGAACCAGCCAGGCACCCCTAACATAAAATGTATTAATCGATTGTTATTGGTAAGATTTCTGGTCAATAGGCTACTAATAGTTTTTTGGGGGGGTTAAATTTCTAAGCCAGTTTTCAATTCTACAGGGGGCAGTTAGTACCCCTCCCCTCCGTGTTGTTCCAGGGTCAATGTCTGTGAAACCATTAGCACTCTGAATATTTCAAGGAAATGGCATTTATAATTGTTCAGAAGTTGCAGAAAGCAAAAATCTCTTGGAGGGAGCGAGGTTTCAAAGTGGTAGGAACACATAAAACTGGGGCTAAGCCTGAAATGACTGTGGGATTAGTAGGAAGGAAGGAGTATTTATGGAAGTGAGGTGGAGAGTGAACAGAGAAAAAAAGATCAAATTCCTATCAGTGGAGCTTAATGTAAATTTCTTCAATTAGGCCTAGGAATAGTTCATTTTCAGGATAGAAACGATTTGCTGGATTTTAATTTCTGATCCCTTTACTGAAGTCCTCCTTAATCTAAATTTGTTTGAGCTAAAAGAAATGGGGAAAGATGGTGATTTATGCTAGAGATGACAATTCCCCTGGCTCCCCCTGATTCTTCTCTCGCCCCACTCTGGTCTGTCATCTTCCATCCAGCAGCCTGAGAGGCTTCTCTATCCCCTGCTTTGTGTTGAACTTAGTGACACTGCTGTCTGGCCCCTTTAGTTGTGTGGTGTGACTCTGATCTGCATCCTGTCCCACACTACCCCTTGCCTATTATTCTCTAGTCCTACAGCATCAACTTTAGGCTATACCTTGAACACCCCAACCTTGATCCTGATTCTGGTGACTGTACCCACTAGCTGTTTGTTCTACCCAAAGACCTCTCCACCCACTCTCCCAGCTGAATTCTTCTTGTCATCCAATTATCCTCATAAATGTTTTCTCTTTAAAATCTATCCCTCTATTATACCACCTTTATAAAATTCTTTAGCACACTTATCAATATCTGCTATTTTTCTTGGATATAGATTTGTTTCATTGTCTTATCACAGAAACAGAAACATAGTCTACCTCCAGGCTGTGTCCCCAGCCCCCAAAATTGTATCTTGGGGACTGCTATCTCTTGGAAAGCCATATTCTCCCATCTTTCTCACCAAATTATGTAAAGCTGAGCATGTGGAAACTTCCCAATCACAACACAATTACCTCTGCATTTTTTTCTATTCCCATAAAACTTAATCACAGCCTAGAGCTCTGGTTACACGTGCATGTGGGTGCATTTTCAAATAAAAAAATCTAAAGTTTTTTTTTTTTTAAGATTTTATTTATTTATTTGACAGAAACACAGCGAGAGAGGGAACACAAGCCAGGGGAGTGGGAGACGGAGAAGCAGGCTTCCCGCTGAGCAGGGAGCCTGATGCGGGGCTCTATCCAAGGACCCTGGGATCATGACCTGGGCGGAAGGCAGACGCTTAACGACTGAGCCACCCAGGCGCCCCCCAAAAATCTAAAGCTTTTCAATTAAACTTATTTTGGGGCGCCTGGGTGGCTCAGTTGGTTAAGCATCTGCCTTCGGCTCAGGTCATGATCCTAGGGTCCTGGGATCGAGTCCCTAGTTGGGCACCTTGCTCCACAGGGAACCTGCTTCTCCCTCTGCCTGCCATCCCCCCTGCTTGTGTGCATGCGCTCTCTCTCTCTGATAAATAAATAAAACCTTAAAAACAAAAAACCCTGTTATTTTACTCACAAGTAACACAGAACCAAGATGCCCCAATGGCTAGTCTTCCTTTGTGAAACAGAAATACAGCCTGGAACTTCCACTGAAAATGAAACCATCTTAAAAATAAACTGTTTTATTTTCAAGAGTTTGTAATTATTAATGTTAGAGAATAGGATAGAGTAGAAATAGGATAGTTTCTTTTTTGAATATGTATGAATTGGAAAAATTGTCAAAAGGAAAGGATGTGAAGGACAAAAAAAGAGAACTTGATTTTCATATTGTGACTGAATGTTCAAGGAATAAAAGTTGGCAAGGTTCAGTAGAGTTGTGAGGGAGAAAAAATGAGAGTGAGAAAACAATAACTTATCTCTTCAGTTTCCTCAGTATAAGGGCATTTTTACATAAATCCCCTTTTAGTAGAGTCCTGAAGCCTAATTCAAGTTCGACAGCAATAGCTCATTATGAGAATTTGCCTAAAAACCTGCAATGTTTTATTCAGAGAGCAGATTTGAAGGTTGTGGAGTACAAGTTTGGAGTGTGATAAATATTGAATATTGAATAGTTGAAAGATTTGGTCTTTGTAGTGAGGGGAAATACTTGCTGAAACACATTTTAACAATTAATTATCCTCACCAATGGAAAACAATTTTTAAATTGCGGTGGATGTGATTGTTTTCTGGAACAAATGAACAAGCATAATTTATACTGAGTGCAACCACTTGGCAACAGCTGGGAGAGTTAATTGAGTCTGGTGATGGGAATAAGGCATACATGACAGAGTGGATAAAACTGGACGCTCTCCAAGATGTTCATTAATCACGTGACTGATCTGAAAATGAATGCATCATGCAAATTAGAGGTGAAAGTGGCTTCCTGGTTTGGAGATACACCAGCATGGGAAATCGTGTGGATTCTGAATACTGTATCAGGCGGGGGGATGGGATGTGTCAATGTCATGCTTTAATTGGAATAGGGTGGTGGGTGGAACATGTCTTAGAATTAAACATAAATTTCCATAAGATTTAGTCTGGCTAAAATGGTATCCAGTGATGCAGAAAAACATTTCTGAAATTGTCTTTAATAAGACCATGGAAATATTCAAGCTGTTGAAAGAAGATGGGTTGTGAGAATATTCCAGCTGCCAAATTTCTCTAAACTCCACCAATGACAAACTTTCTGTTGCCTGAAACTTCTTTTTCTACTCCGTTTGTATTGAAAGTAGAAGCATTTTAACTCTTTAAGGAAGTTGGCTGCTTCCTATCCCTGTAAAAATGGCATCAAAGTACCCTAGAAAAACTTAAGTACAAATTCTATTTGGGCCATTTTCTCTTAAATGACCCACCATACAGTCAGATCAACTTACTGAAAAATAGAACCAAAGTTTCTCCCATTTTCCTTCTTTGAAAAACAACAATATTATATTTTCTAAACATTTTTATGATCTTTGACTGGGTTGTATATATTTAACCAAAATCTTTGAGTTTGACATGGGGAATTGAAATGCCTTAGATTATGTTTAGACAAGTTTGAGGTTGACATTCCTATTGACTGACTGGTGTTGAATTCATATTTCAGAACAAATACTAAATCTTTAAAATTTAAAGATTACTTGGAATGGTGGAAGGTTAGCACATTTCTTATTGATTAATAATGCTTCATTGTGCTTTCATTTCAGTTGAACCTTATCTGATCCCCACACAACTCTAACAGGATAGACCTAATCCCTACATATTTTAACCAATTAGGAAATTGAGCTCCACAGAGACCTGATTGCTCAGGTTTATAGTTAGAAAATTTTCTGAATCCTTTCTTCATTTGCTATAACAAATATATTTCTGCTGTTTTTTAAAAGAATAAATTATTCTTTTAAGAACATTTTTTATAGAAAGAAATTTGTATACAAATCCAAACTTTGTGTCTTAAGTTCGTGGAAATATAAGATGTGCTCATGAGGTTCATATTGAATGGTATAAGGTTTATTTCATAAATTAGATAAATGGAATCACCAACTTTAGGGTTTTTTTAAAACTCTTTATTGCTGTTTATTAAAGATAAAGCATGGAACAGCTGAATGAATTATAAGAAAACATCCTTGTAATTTTTGTAACCACCACCCATGAAAGAAAACTGAACTTTGCCAGTCACCCTAAAAGCTCTTCCTATACCCTCTCTACTATATGCAATCTCACGTTTAATGAAATTATTTCGGAACTTGCCTTTATAATTTTATCATCCAATTCACTATAGTTTAGTCTATTCTTTCCCCAGCCTCCCCAAATATATATCTATATACTTTATGATTTTTATATGCAACGATTTATAATCCCATAATCTATAGATCTTCCCTTTATCACTTTGTTTCCAAGGAATTTATTGCTTTAAATGTATAATTATCCTCTAATGTTATGCATTGTGTAGTTACATGAATTAATCTCAAGCTACTTGGTTGCTCAGTGACTTGGTTTGTATAGGATGGCAAAATATTTTGAGTCTTTCCCTTTATTTACTAGTATTCAAAGAAATGAGTTGATTCTCTAGCATCCTCTAAAAGTGATTAGATTTTTACATTATAGATTTAAACATATTTGGGCTTTATTTCATTGCAATCATTGTTCTTAGTGATGCTTATATTACACCATCTTTTTTTTTTTTTTTTTTGCCAGTGGCAGCCTTTCCAAGTTGACTCCTGAGCATTTGAACACCCCTCCAGTAATCATTGATAGCTTTCTTATCTGCTAGGACAAGATGTTCTAGGTCTGTGTTGTTCATTTCTCACCACACAACTGGATACAGCTATTTCTCTAAGAAGCCCTGGTTTATTGTCATGCAAAATGGTGATTCAAGACCTCAACCTTTGTGCTAGGAATAATCATTGCTATTGAGCTATCAGTGATCCTAGACCTTTACAGTTAACAGAGCTGGGAAATGATTGCTGAAACTTAAAATTTCACACATGCTGGCCCCATTATCTTCATGTTTTGTATAGTTGTGTATCTCTATTGTCTGAGCATATGGCCATTACATAAGCTCCCTCATGTAGTCATAATCCCCCAAAAAATATAACCTAAAAATAATGCTTATTACCATGTACCTCCATGTCTCCCATTTTGGTAACACCTAAAGGTCCTTCTTGGGTATACTCTTAAGATAGGGTTTATCAAAACAACATTCTTAAGTTTTGGCACCTTGATGATAGTGTGTCTAATGCTGTTATACTTGAAAGTCTGGTTCACATTCTTAAGTACCTGAAAATATAATACTGTCTTCTCATGAGTATGATGACAATCGATTATCTTTTTATTTTTTATTACTGTTTGCCTGGATGCCCAGGAACTTTTTGTTTGTTTTAAATAAAGTCTAATGATCTTATGAGGTTTTGTCTTAGTGATAATTCTGGGTTGACTTCTCAGGTACACTATCTTTTTAATAGAGACTACTATTAATATTTTAGAAATTCTTTGCCTGTTTTATAGATATTTGCACTTGAATCATTTTCATTTTTAATACTTTCCTTTAAAAATATTTTCTAATCCTCTGTTTTTAGGGCATTTATTGCTTACTCTTGTGTGCTTTCCTCCTTAGCCTTTATTTCTGACATTTATTTTCTATCCTGTTACTTTGAGTTCTCCTAATTCTGATGTGTTAGATACTTTGTATTTTCTTAATGCATTTGAACTCAAATATTTAGTAACATTTCCAAATGTTGGTGGGTCTTCTTTCCAGCCTGCTTTTCTTGTCTACAGGGATGTTACTTTTTTTGATGTTGTATAGAAATTGACTTCAGTCTTGCTAGACAATTTCACAGGAAATGTTTTCCCAAACTTTCAGAAAGAAGTGCCATTTTTGGTAGCTGCTTTTACAGCTATAAAGTACAATTTTTCTGTTTGAGGCTTATTTTCTGGGTGCTTCTTTGTTCTCTTCCCCTACTTTTACCTAAAACTTCCCCCCCCACCCTTAGTCTCTATTAAGTCTGTCATGCTTAATGTTTTTTTTTTTTTTCCCCAAAAAAATTTCTTCCTAGTGTAGAACTTGTTCATGGAAGAAAGTTGCTTAGTTTTCTAAGTATTTGGGGAGAATAGATGCTTCCTGAGCATTCCTTGCCCTCTTTGACTACTGAAGTCTGCAAATCCCTCCCACTTCCAGCTACTATTCTCCAGTTGGATGCCTGACCTTTTGAGTGTGTACCAGTTGGCATTACTAGACTTCTCAGATTGAGGAAGATTCAAAACTTACGCCACCACTTTCCCCCCAGAATCCAACTTTAACTTCTTGAGAAACCTAACACTAATTGTTCTGTTGTACATCCCCGCGATAGAGATGGGCAGTGCCATCCCTGCCAACGTGGGACTTCAGGGTAACACAGTGAACCCCTCATAATGGGAAAATAGATGTGTGTTTGTTACACTGTTTTCTCACTATCCTTTCAGACCTTGATCTCTTAGCCTCAAAACATGTTCTTCTAATCTCAGATGACAAAAACCTTTATCATGGATATTTAAAATATTGTGAACTATTGCTTCTGTATATAGAAATAGACAGCAATTATTTATTGTATATTAATTATTGTAAATTAGCCAATTTACACCCCATTTTTGTAGATCAACTTTAGAATAACTTGCAAAACATCTCCTTTTTACAATCAAATTTCATAGTCTCAATATCTGGTTACCAAGAGTTAATCACAGCAGGCTTTGAAACCAGATTGAATAAAATGAGACAGAATTATCTCAATCATTGTTTGTAAAGCACTGAAGACTGGAAACAAAATAATCTAGTAATTCTATGTGATTATCCTTGTTTCATTTCCCCTTCCTACTTACTATCCTGCGTTGTGCTCCCCCCACCCATAGAAAGGTTATACAATATTTGCTTAAAAGCATTAGATTTTTATTTCTCTAAAGCCTTAGGAAGTGCATGAGGGAACTTACATTCTTTGTACTATTTGAAGTGACCTGTGTTGGGAAGAAGGATTGCTAATGGTAACCTTTCCTAGCACTGCCACAGGGGGAAGCTACTCATGATTGTGTTACCAGTTCTAGTTTATTTAGCTATGATAATAGAGACTTACAGGGTTTAATCAGAAAATAACTTGTTCTCCTATAAAAGGTACTGGAGGCAAGGAATCCAGAAATGGTGACAGCAAAGGGGACTCTGAGCTCAATATTCTCATGAATTTCTATTCTACCTTCCTGTTTGTTACAATTCCTATGAACAAAAAGGTAGCTCCAGGAAATCTAGACATGTGTACATTCAAGACAGAAAAAAGGTATACATCAAAGGACAAAACAGATGCAAGATCATTCTTCCCCTTTTAAGATGCTTTCCTGGAAATTGACATAAATCAGTCCTATTGTTGTCCCTACCTGCAAGAGAGTATTGGGGGCTAGTGAGTATTAGGGGGCTAATAAGTATTAGAACACTGCTACTCTGAACAGAACTGGAGTTTCCCTTATGCTAAGCAGAATTGTAAAATGACATCAGTGACTGACGTCTTCATGTAATCCACTCAACTTGAGTGTGGGAGGGACCTGTAACTTCTAATGACTAGATTATGGCAAAGATGATAGGATGTCATTCCTATGAAATGTTACATGACTTGACAAATGTGAAGGTATCTCTAAAATGTCTAAGTTTCCTAATCAATTGAGTTTAGGTCCCATTTATGATAAAGTCTGTCAATCAAAAGGGAGATAAATCTTTAAAGTTCAGAGGTCAGAGACTAAGGAACTCAAATTCTCTTGTTGGCATTGTAAAAGGCACTGTGTTGAGAGGACCATGTGGCTAGGCTGAGGGGGTGGGGTGGGTGTGGGTGGGTGGCTTCTGGAAGCTGAGAATGACCTCTGGTCAGCAGCCAACAAGAAAATGGGGATCTCCATCCAAGAACTGCAAGGAAATGAATTCTGTCAATGACCCAAAGGAACTTGCAAGAGGATCCACAGTTGTGGATAATAACCTAACTTTGCTCATCCCTTGATTCTAGCCATATGAGACTGCGATAAAAGAAAGTGTGCTATACCCAGACTTCTGACCAATAGGAACTGTGACTTAATAAATGGACATTTATATTTGCCTGCTTGCTACCATAACAGAATACCACAGACTAGGTGTCTTAAACAACAAAGTTTGTTTATTTTCTCTCCATATTGAAGGCTGGAATTCCAATTTCAAGGTGGTGGCAGGGCTCATTTCTGGTGAGGCCACTTTTCCTGATGGCTACCTCCTCACTGTGTCCTCACAGGCTTTTCTTCTGTGTGTGTGCAGGAAGAGAGCTCTGGTGTCCCTTCTTAAGGAGCCTCAGTCCTATCTGAGTAGGTCCTTACCCTTATCTCATTTAATCTTAATTACCTCCTTAAAAGGCTTTATTTTCAAATATAGTCACATGGAGGGTTAGGGCTTCAACATAAGAATATTGAAGGAACACAGCTCTGTCCATAACAGCATTGTTTGAAGCTGCTAAGTTTGTGGTAACTGCTTAATAGCAATAGAGAATGGATATAGGAATAGGAAGAAGAGAGATCAAGCAAACACCTTACAGAATCTACCACAAATAATGGCAGTTACCAATACAGCTAAGCATGGGAAAGGGAGAGCATATATTAGCAAGAGCTTGTAATTCTAACATTTCAAAGCACTTTGATATTACATAAGCATACGACAATAAAAGTAGGAGGTAGGGAGGTTACATAAATTTCTACTGCCATTTTACATACAGTCCTTATTTCTTAAGATTTATTTATTTTAGAGCATGCGTGTGAGGTGGGGTAGGGGCAGAGAGAGAGAATCTCCAGCAGACCCCACTGAGCACAGAGCCAGATGCAGGGCTCTATCTCATGACCCTGAGATCATTACCTGAGCCGAAATCAGGAGTCTGATGCTTAACCTACCGAGCTACCCAGATGTCCCCAAACAGTCAGTTCTAAATAAAACACATTCCTAAAAATCACCGTGCTATGTAAAATTACACTAATTGGGGGGAAAAATGGATAGGCTCAATACTCAAACTTCATCAGTGACCTATTGAAACTAAAAAGATAGGAATGTAATATGAGTTTCACAAGTGTTAAATAGTTAAAACATAAGTACTATGATAATTCTCTTTTCTTTGAAAAAGATCCAAAGGTACTTGTGGAAGTGGGTGTTGGAAGAGTTGTAGCTGGTAAGTTACTGTGAAGTTTTGGAAGAAAAGTGATCTGAAATTGGACAGGAAGTTGTAATGACCCAATGTGGATGAGGGAGGCTCATAATACATGGTGAGTTGAGGTGTAGATTACTGAGAGGTGTGTGTATGTGTGTGTGTTGTGTGTAAACATGGGTATTGTATTTTTACTCAGTTCATGCAGGTCAAGTTTTTTCACCTGTTTCTCAAGGATCAAATTCTATTAAGGTATCGATTGCTTTGAAACAAATTTGCATTTATAAAACAAATGTTAAAGCAGAAATTGCTATATAAGGAAACTGAGTCTCAAGAGGGCTGCAGTGATTTGTTTACAGGCACATAGTTAAGGAATGTTAGGGCTCACCCATGACGATCTTTCTAGATTCTGGTGCAGTGGTCTTTTCTCTGCCTGACCCCTCTCTTGGTAGCTTGATTCCCATTCTGTCACCCAGTTAGTATGGTCAATGCTCTGCAGACAGACAAATACGAAGACCGTCACTGAGCCTGCAGATCTAATGATCTAATAGATAACAGACAACATAAATAATTACAGTAGCGCAATGTGGAAAACCTTACAATAAAGGGTAATCAGTGAGTGAGAGCAGCAAAGGGTAATTATTACTTCGATCTAGTGAGTGGGCTCATGAAAAAGGAGGAAATACTTAGCCGGAGTCCATGAGGTTGAGTTGTGAAGCAGAGGCGGTACAGGGCATTCCAGAGGGAAGATCCGTGTAAGAGCAAAGCCCAGAGTCAGCACAATGGACTAATTGTACTTCCCAGAAAGCTCAGGGCACACGGGGGCCGGGCGGGGGAGGGTAGTTGATGTCTCCCAGTAGTTTTAAATCAGCTTATTGGGAAGTCTTGCTACATGGCTCATGCTAACAATAAAAACAAAAAGCTCTTGAAAAGTCTTAAATGTTTATAGCACCCCTTGAGATACTGGAAATATTATCATGCACAACCAGGATTGTAGGTCACTTTTCCATGAAACCTCTCTAGCCACAGTTCTGAACGAGCTAAACTTTGAGCAGGGCAGGGAAACCTGACCTGCTGGAGGGTGCCTCCCTGTGACAGGCATGTTGAGTCAGGCTTAGGTCACAGGAATGGGAAAATTTTAGTAATTGGATCTATTATAGACCCTATTCTTCAGAGTTCTCCAACCTCAAAGGTGTGCTTATAAATAGTGTAGTATGAAATGAAAGTGCTTTTCATAAATGCACAGTGTTTTAAGCAGAAAAGTTCTTAAGACTAAGCAAAATAGTCCTCACTACCGATGATTAAAGGACCTCTGTACTGCTCTTGGCAGTTGAAAGGGGTATCTTGGCAGCAGAGGGGAGGGAAGCAATCTCTATCATACCCAGATCTTTCTCCTAATGTGCTGAATGGGACACAGAAGCATCAGGGAAAGAAAATGTGTTGCCACAGAAGGAGGTTATGCTGAGAATCTTGGTAAGTGGGGTGGGTGTGAGAGATATTTCAAAGTGGAGTATAAGACACACTATTCTAGACTATAATGGACATTTTTTAAAATATTGGTTAAGTCCATAGGAACATCAAAATAGGTCTCTGCATAGATCACTGAGGAGAAAAAAAAAAATTGAAAATGATAGAGTGGAGAGAATTAGAGTTCTAGCATCAGGAAGCAAAAGTGTTAATCTCCAATCTTTAATTTACTAGCTGGCTAAGCAGAATAAGCCCCCAAAGAATTGGCGCTTCTTTCCATTCAGATTATTAAAGATCTTGGCATCAGGGTCAACTAAATGGAAGTCAAAGTAAGTGTGAGTAGCCTGGAAGAAATTCCTTTTGATTTAGTGAATTTTTGCAAGGGGAAAACTGAGGCTCATCCTTAATATATTAAGAGGTTTCCTTCTGAAGGGATAAAACAAATGAACTCTATTATTCTTAAGGTATTCCAAGGTCCTAGTGTTTTCACTCAATGATAAATTATATTTATGCAAATGAGGGGAAATCTAGCATTGGCAAATCTTATTTAAAACTGCATTGAAGTGAAATCCTATTTGCTTGTTTAGATATGTTCCTTTGTTTCCTGAATAAAGGTTATGATTGGATGTTCCAGTTTTCTATTTCTGCTAATAACAAATTATAAGCATAATGGCTTAAAACAACACAAATTTGTTGTAAATTCCTGAAGGTCAGGACTTTGATGTAGGTCTCACTGGACTAAGATCCAGACATCAGCAGAGCTGCATCTCTTTCTGGAGTCTCCAGGAAAGAATTTGTTTCCTTGCCTTTTCCAGCTCCTACAGACTGCCTACATTGGTTGGTTTGGGGGCGTTCCTCCATCCTCAAATCTGGCAACATGGCTTCTCTCCAGCCCTACTTCCTTAGTCATGTCTTTCTCTGACTCTTGCCTTTGGCCTCTCTTTTTCTTTAAAGGCCCTTGTGATTACCCTGGGCACATAATCCAGGATAATGGGTCTACCTTGGGGTCAGTTTACTAGCAATGTTAAATCTATCTGTAACCTTAATGTTCTCTTGCCAAATAATGCATTTATAGGTTCTGAGAATCAAGACCTATGCAGCTGGATGGGGGGATATTGTTCTGCCTCCACAGATACTATAATGGGCCATGATTTCTTGTGGCTCAGAACAGTCCCTCCTCCATGGTTCAGTGATATAGTAGTCCGTCCCTACAAGGGCTCAGCTGGAAGTTGAAACCAATTTGTTCTATTATGAGTGCCTTGAGGCCCATCTTTAGGAAGAGGGTGATACTTCCTCAGTAACATTTGGGTATTTCTAAAAAATTACCTTTGATATGAAGGAATCCTTCTTGAATTGTTTCTTCCTACTGAAGTTCTGAAATTTCAGTCCTATTGTATGTGTACACACCCAGCAGGAGAGGTAGGAGGGATTCTTCGCTTTCTTAATTTTGCCAGACCTAAAATAGAATTAAAAAAAAAAAATTCAATCCTCTGGTAACTGAAGAATGGACCTTTGATAAAAGATTAAAAGAAAGTGCAGTGAGAAGATGTATAACATAAAGAGAAACAAAATAAAGTTTAAAAGGCATGAGAATAAAATTTTAAGCCTCCAGATAAAATCCCAAATGCCCTATGGGGTAAGTACTATTGTTCATTCAATTTCAATTCCCAAATGTCCTTATGGCCATTTCACTCATCTGTTTCTGTGGTTCCTCCTCAAGAAGATGGAGTAAGTCTTAATTAAGCTGGACAGTTAGACTGGATCTCTTGTTTGAACTTGATGTGCCAAATCTCCTTTGACTACAACCCATGTTTTCCTGTACGTATTTTCTTTCAAGAAAATTCATCCTATTTTTTGGCAATTACTCTTCTTTACCGGTCTTTTTTCTTCTTATATTGTTAATATATTTTTCCTTGTTCTTTAACCACTTTGTCTTCCTTCCCCTCCTTTAAAGCCATATACACACAAGTCTAATTCTTGTCCACATGAAAGCCCTTAAAATATTCAAAGGTATTATACATCTACTGTGTGACCTTTCTCCTCTCCAGGCTGAACATCCTCTATTCCTTAATCTCTTCTATAGCAAGATCTCAAATTCAGACACTCCTCCTTCCCCTCCCTGTGTACATCAGTCTATCAATATCTCACGTGGAATGGCTTCCCATTGCAATGAATAAAATAGTTGACTTATGGCCTGACCAGTAGAGAATATGGTGGGTTCTTCATTCCTAAATAAATGGAGATATTCTCACCTTTCCAATCCCAACTTGCTACAACGCAAGAGATTCTGCCCAATTTTTGTAAATACCTTATTTCCTTGACTCATGATAGGATCCTTATCAGTAGAAGAATCTTCAGATAGTTGATAATACTGAATTCAAATCTCATGCTGCCCATAGACATTAAGGGAGGTAGGAAGTAAACTCAGAAAATTACACCCATCCCCAGTGAATGTTGTCCTATTATAAACTGCCCATTTTTCAGCCCTGTCAAGGACCTTTTGCATACCTATTCTATCATTTAAAGTATTTGCTATCTATTTTTAACCATCTCTCCATGTGAATATGTATCATTTTGTACCTTCATCAAAACTATTAATAAAAATGGAAAACACATTGTGGCAAATGACAGGGTATAGTGCAGACTACTAGAAAACTTCATACATACTGAAACAGTTTACCATTTATCATTGTGGAGAGAGTAATTTGAACATTTACTAATCCCTTCAGTTATATTTGGTCCCAGTCTATACTTCTCCATTTTATCAACTGAGATTGCAAGTCCAGCACCCATTGAAATCCCATTTCCCTACACAGCAATGGTTCAAAATGCCATTCGTATACTTTGTAGGAGCCTAAAATGCCATTAATCTAAAACAGATTTGCACTCCATTGGAGTAGCTACATACTCCTCTAAAATCTGATCACAATCTTAGGATTTCATTCTCTTTACAAATGCTAGTTTTATCTTTTGATTCTCAGTACAGTTCTAAAAAAAAAGGGGGGGGGCGGAATTCTGATGTTTTTGCCATTCATCAGAATTACACATTCCTTTTGTGATCTTTCTGGATATATTGTCTTTTGTATCTTTTGCAAATCTTCTCTAAAGTTTGAAAGAAGTGAAATGAAAACCTTCACGTCTCCTGATAACCCAAGTACTGTTTCTCATCCAATTTATTCTCCTAAATCACTTCATAATTATCTGGGCCATCTCTGGTTTTGAAACATGTCCTTAATTTGCCAAGTTGGACCACTTGACTTTATCTCTCCGGTAGAAACATCCTCTCCTGCCCCACAAATACCCCAACACCACCTCTAACTCCGAGTGAGTGGGAAGTGCACATAATCACCTAAATATATTACCTGTCCTCCCTTTTCCTCCTATCTGGGCCTTTGTTTTTTCACAACTCCAGGTGGTTTCTTTCACATTGGAGTTTAAGGGAATGGGACCATCTGGAACTGTACCATATATAATTTATGGTATTTTTTTTCAAAAACGTGATCCTGCATTTTGAATTTCAGATTAATATGAACTGATTAAAGTAGTGAAGAGTGTTATTGTTTAGTGCCTATTGTTCAGTTGTGAAAAATCATATTCATAGCAAAAGCAAAAGTTAAGTGTTCTTAGAGAGGTGTGGCAAATTGGTTTGGAGTAGTTGAAAAGAGATAGGTTAATTATTCAGAAAAGGACAGGTAAGGCAAACCCTTACAAAGTAGATAATATTTGGGCTGGGCCTTAAAGCGTGAGCAGCATTTTTCATAATAGAGATGTGGAAGAAGGCTTTCTTAGTAAAAAATAGCCCGGTGTTCTTAGAACGCAGGATGCATAGCAGTGAGTGGAAGCAAGTTTGGAAAATGAAATTGAGCCTTCAGCTCAAAATAATCCACATACCAAAGTGACACCTTCTTGAGGGGAGGGAGGCTATCCTGAACCTCTTCGAAATCATTGGTTATTTTTCAAGAGTTGGTGAGAACACCTTGACTTGATAAAACTGTACTTGAGTATTTAATTTTCTGCCTTTAGGTTAAAAAAACATGTGAGGGCAGTGAGGATATCTGTTTTGTTAACATTATGCCCCAGAACAAAATATGTAGAAAGTGGCCAAAATATTTTTTGAGTGAGTAAATGAAATCCCTGATGACACATATGGTTTACATGATTATCATCACCAGCCATGTCTGGCATAAACATGTGGATCAAAGTGAACTTTTAGACCAGTAGCAACTCCAGCTTAGTTTGCTTCTCAAATATTGTTTTTCCAAACTTCAAACCATGACCTGGGACCTAAGAGAGGGGAAGAGGAGGTGGGAAAAGAGACACACATCTGTAAGCACCTACCCAAGTAGGGAGGGATAGGTGCCAGTCACACAGCCTCCAGACTTGGCATATATCTTCTACATTTGGTGTCTGAGAAGGGAGGGAGAAACTGAAGTGTAAATTATGCATTATAAAAATCAAGCAGCAGCTGTGTCCTCTTGCCTTCTGCTCTAATGCATAGCTTTGAGGCTGTGCCCACAGAGTGGTAGAAAGGTAAATGGAGACCAGATGTTTGAAGGTGACACACAGACTCTAAATGAGAACTTCTGCTGTGGACAAGATGAGAAAACTGAATCTTGCCTGGTGTAGAATTCTCTGAGAAGGCGGGGGGGGGGGGGGGGGGGTTGGTCAGTGCTGGGTCATCTCACTAGAATAGCCAGGCTGGTGGGTAGCCAAGCTCAAGTCCTCTCGAAAGAGGAGTAGGTAGTCCCTTCCCTAGGATGATTTGAAGGTGCCCCAAACTGGAAAGAACTTAGGCATACATCATTCACATAACCACCCAGGGGATACAGGGAAGTTAATTCCAAGGATATGCATCCTGAAGGAGGTCTAAATTTATACTGTGGTCGCACCAATTAAGCAATGAGGCTGCCATTGTTGCCTCCGTGCATGGTGGTGTTTGCCAAGCTCTATCATCCTCCCAGAAATTCAAATACCTGTGGCACAGGCATCCTCCTATGGCTCATAGTTGAATCAAGGGTTTGATTGGACACATCTGCTTGGCAGAACCTAGGTGATCTGTCTGTAGCCTTGTTGCAAAGGCAGCTGGGAATGTGGATTGCTGCTTCTATTTCACTCACGGGATGTAAGGGCCTAAAAGATGCAGGGTGACCACAAACTTAACAATTGTCCACTATGCTGGGTGGTGGTTGTATGTTTTTTTGTTGTTGTTGTCATTTTTCTTTTACTAAATGTAGTCTCATCAAAGATTCGGCGCTCCATATTTGAGTATTAAGATTGGACCAGCTTTCGAAGTTATGTATTCACTCAATTCATTTAATAAACAGCACTTAATTGTCAAAGTAAAACCCTTTACGCATTTGATTAATATTTGACAAACAACCAGTTGGCAAAACAAAAACAGCTTCTGGTGTCTAACAGACCAAGTTTAGTCTCCAACCACCTCTTACCAGCTTTGTGAGCTTTGTAAAGTTTAATTACCTCTGTTCTTTTTTTTTTTTTGATATTTAAATTGGGCATATTGCTATATATACAGTGTGATGTCTAAGTTAAGCTACACATCTGAGAGAACTGAGCAGTGTGCTAGACACAGAAGGTAGACTGAATTTATTGACCACTTGTGCCTGTCCCAATTATGGAAAATGCATATACAAAGATGAACGAGCCATGTTCTATGCTTTCAAATAGCTAAGATTAACAAAGCTGTTTAGAACAGAATGTTTAAAGTTCTTTAATAGAGCTATTTACAAGGTATTATAAAAGTATGGGATGGGGTATAAAATTTCTCATTGGACAAGTACAGGAAGGCTTCAAAGGAAAATGTGATGGTTAATTTTGTGTCAGCTTGACTGGGCCATCAGGTGCCCAGGCATTTGATTAAATGTTCTAGGTGTGTCTGCAAGGATGTTTCTGCATGAGAGTAACATCTGAAGTCCTAGACTTCAGAGCAGACTGCCCTTCCCAACATGGGTGGGCCTCTTCCAATCAGTTAAATATCTGAATAGAACACAAAGACGGAGTAAAAGGGAATTTTTCCTGCCTAACTGAGCAGAAGAAATGGTCCTTTCAGGCCCTTGAACTGTAACTTACACTGTGGGCTGTCTTATTTCTCAAGCCTTTGAACTTGGACTACAATTTACACTATCAGTTTCCAGCTTACCAATTGCAGATCTTGGGACTTCTCAGTCTCTATAATTGAATGGGCCAATTCTTTAAAATTAATCACATGTTAAGATACAACTTAAAGATGTAATTAGATGTCATTTAAAGATATTATATACCGGGCGCCTGGGTGGCTCAGTTGGTTAAGCGACGGCCTTCGGCTCAGGTCATGATCCTGGAGTCCCGGGATCGAGTCCTGCATCGGGCTCCCTGCTCGGCAGGGAGTCTGCTTCTCCCTCTGACCCTCCCCACTCTCATGCTCTCTCTCTATCTCATTCTCTCTCAAATGAATAAATAAAATCTTAAAAAAAAAAAAAGATATTATATACCGTGGCACCTGGGTGGTTCAGTCAGTTAAGCACCCCACTCTTGGTTTTGGCTCAGGTCACGATCTCAGGGTTGTGAGGTGGAGCCCCCTACATCAGGCTCCGTGCTCAGCGAGGAATCTGCTTCAGATTCTCTCTTCCTCTGCCTGCTGGCGCTCTCACTTTCTTGCTCTAAAATAAGTAAAGAAAATCTTAAAAAAAGAAAGATATTACATACTGTATTTCCCTGGAGAACACTGACAAATAAAGGAAATTATAAAATATCACTTGAAGGATGGTAGGAGTTTGTAGCATAATTAGGGACATCATTCACTTGTATTTTATCTTACTTTATTTTAAATTCCACTGTAGTTAACATACAGTCACTTGTATTTTAAATTCATACCTGTTCTTCTATAATTAAAAAAGGCCACCAATGACTGACAGAATATTCCATATTTGTATTTTGAGTCTGTAAAGATACCTGCTTTTGTGACAAGTGCACTTTTCTCTGGATTTGCCGTGGCCACGGCAGTAGCCGTGAGCCCATGGTGCTGTGATTCACTTGCCACGTGACTGGCCCAAATTGAGTTCTACTGTATCTTCCCGTGTGAAATACACAGTGGCTTTCAAAAACTTACTACAAGGAAAAGATGTAAGATCTCTCATATTTTTCTATATTGCTTACACAGTTAAATAGCTTAGATAAATTCAGTTAAATAACACATTAAATTTTTTTTTTTTCCGTTTCTGTTTTCCTGTGGCTGCCAGAAAATTTAAATTTCGTAGGTGGCTTCTACTATATTTCTGTTGGGCACTACTGCTATTTATCCTGGACCTGTTGCATGGGTATGACATGGTTATTTACTAGAAATACAGAATCTTGGCCCCAGACCCACTGAACCAGAATGTGCCCTTCAACTAGATACCCATGAGACTTGTCAATACAGGAGAGTTTGTGAAGTACTGCTGTAGCCCATTGTCCTAAAAATACCCCTCTTAATTCTCCATCTGTAGTAGAAGTTTCCTTTCTGAAGCTCTGATTCCTAGAGAGGCTGACAGAGTAAAGATGATCCAACTCCACAAGGGGCAAGATTAGAATTCTGAATATGATTCTCTCTGTATGTGGGGTCCGGTTGTTAAAACACCATGCTTAGCAAGCTTGGGGGCACAGAGCAACTTCCTTTTGTCATCAGTTTTGGGAAGGCGGGAGAATGAACTGTTTCCTCTTCTGAACCCATTTGTCTTCAATGGGCTGCTGCCCCAGCCTGGGGTCCTTGCTGGTCCTCTAGTGCTTGCAAGCCTGCTGCAAGTCCTTTGTTCACCCGACGTTCCCAGTCCCTCTGCCCAAAGCTGTTAGCAGTTTTCCCTTCCCATCCTGCCCCTTTATCATCCCTCCCGATCATCCCCCAGGGCCCTGCTTTTCTGCTTTCTCTCATGACAGCTAATTTTGTGCAAAAGTAATCTCAGAGTAAGGTGTTTGTGCTTGATAATAGCTTAATATTTTACCTCTCCTGTAGTTTTATTGCATTTTAATAGAGAGTTCCTGGAAATAAAATGGCTTATCTTAACTAGAGAGAATGAAGCAGAAGGGGTGGAATTTGGGGCATCATGCCAGGCCAGTGAGACAGATAGTGTGGACAGAAAGGTCCTTTGGAGCCATTTCTGGTTTCCATCTCTGTAATAAATATTTGTTGGCATTGTCAGAATTTATTTAATATGAAGGTTAAATATCTTAGAAGTTGTCATTTCAATACATGAGATAGAATTGATACAGATTAAAGGAAAAAGAATCATTAGAAAAAAATTAAGTCATTTAATTTTGTGCAAATATTGTGTTACTGGGTCCCCCTTTTGGTGGGTGTCAAGCCAAAAGACACAACCAAGACAAAGAATAGAAAACAGAAGGATTTTACTTGTAACAAGTAAAGGAAAACATCAGGGATATTTCCCAAAGCAGCCTCTCCTTGAACAACAACTGGGACAGTTTTAAGCTAAGGGTGTGTACATATTCATGAAGGGGCTTGCCCAAGGGGGACGTTCAGCATAGAATTGGGGGAAAAGTCATCTCAAGGTGATAGTCCAGGTCAAAGTCACGATGCCCAGCAAGGGTCAACATCATCAATTCTGTCTTGAGTTGGTCTGGTATTTGAGTGCTCTAAGGGGTTTAAATTCTGCAAAAGTAACTCAAGTATGTGTGCCAGGTCAGTCTTCACTTTTGAACCAGCACTGGGAGTTTGACCACTGATTTTTTTGTCCCTGTTATGACTAGGCTAACTCCTGGCCTGATAGGGGCTGTTTGTCCTTACTTTCTTTTGTTCCCTTAAAATCATTATCTACTGGGGTCTATTCTTTTGTATATCTCAGGAAGTTCTGCAATAAATGTTCTTTGGGCAACTGGTACTGGCTGTGCATAGATCACAAGATGGCTAGGGGTCTAAAATGACTTTTATGTCAAGAAAGTTGTATCTTCAGGGGCCCCTAACTCTTACATTACCTTAAAATGAACAATCAGAACTGGAACTGAATATTTTCTCCCTTTTTACACTTGAACTTAAAATACTCCCTTTTCAGGGGCACCTGGGTGGCTCAGTTGGTTAAGCCGCTGCCTTCGGCTCGGGTCATGGTCCCAGGGTCCTGGGATCGAGCCCCGCATTGGGCTCCCTGCTCAGCGGGGAGCCTGCTTCTCCCTCTCCCTCTGCCTGCCTCTCTGCCTACTTGTTCTCTCTCTCTCTGTCAAATAAATAAATAAAATCTTTAAAAAAAAAAAAAAAAAAATACTCCCTTTTCAAAACGTTTTTTTTTTTTTAAGTATAATAAAAATACAGAAAAACAAAACAATATTTTATCACAAAGTAAATATCCAAATGATATCCACCTTGGTTAAGAAAAGATGTTCCAATAAATATAGCTTAGGTTAGATGTTTATTTTTCCATTTTATAGAAATGGAAACATGTCTAGCTTTTTCAAAATGGTTTCTAAGATTCAATCATGTTGTATGCTGTAGTTGTCTAAATTTCCTACAAAAATAATCCACAGTATGAATGAACTAGAATTAATGTGTATATTATAACACTGCTAAAGCCTGGGTTGTTTGTAGTTTAGAGATAGTATGAATAAAGCTGATACAAATATTTTCATTCATGTCTTTTGTGCACATGTGCATATATTTCTGATGAACGCAATTGCTTATAACAGACTGCCCCAAATCTGGTAAAAATGTATTTTTCCCTCACAGACCTCTACGTTAGTTGAAATGTCTTGTCTTCAGACTGGTATCTATGTTCTGAAACCAGCAGGTAATTCAGGGCATATTTGTATGGTGATAAAAGAATCAAAAGAGCATGAGCCCCACTGCACATGTATATTTCATCCCTCTACTAGCATCACATCCATTGGCATCCCATTGGCCAAAGTCAGTCACATGATCAAGCCTAAACTCAAAGAATGGGTAAATACACTCCACCCACTATAAGGCCATGGTAAGGGGATACAGATGTAATATCTGTACAGACAAGAACTGACACCAACAATTCCATGTAGCACATGTTATAGGTATGATGAGCTTTACTAGATAGTCCCAGGTAGTTTTCTGTTTATGGACCCCCTGTAGGAGATGACCGTTCTCCGTGGTTCCACCGGTGCACTATTTATGGTATTTACGGTATTATGGTTTTTAAATTTGCTATTCTGTTGTGAGCACACTCGCATCCTATAGTTTTCACTTGCTTTTTACTGATCCTTAATAAGGCTGTACAGCTTTAAATTTATCGGCCATCTGAAAGGTGCTCGCTTTACATTTACTAAAATTGGAACAATTTTAAAATTTAAAAATGAATTTAAAAATTTTGAACTGGAAAGTTTGAGAAAATTTGTGAAGCATCCCATATTTTTTTACCCTGTTATCTCCTCAACCGCTGGTGTCCCTATCAAAGCCTCCTAACCCCAAGGAAGGGAAGGAAGAGACGTCATACTCTTTTTGATACTCTTCCCTCTACCTAGGATACTTTTTTTTTCCCTTACCCTTCTCAGTGAGATAACTTCTAAGATCGTCCAAGGGTCAGCTCTCCTATGAAGTCTTTGCCTATTCACCAACCTCCAACTCCAAATGGACTTTGTTATACCTCCATTGTGCCCTCATTAAGGACAAGGGCCATGTATTACTGATCTTCGTATCCCTAGTACGTAGTATCCATAAATGGATAAGTGAAAGTTTTTCTACAGTAGCATGCTTTTTACAAGTTGTGTGATGATGGGCAAATGACGTAACTTCTATGACCTTTGACTTTGTATCTGTAATTGGAGGTGAGAATAGTTCTTCATAGGGTTATTACAAGATTTAAATGACATAATGAAAATATATATTTTATTGTGCTAGCACAATTTCAGTGCTTAATGAATGATAGTAATATTATCACTTAAAAACTCTCAATGTCTTGTCCACTTTTCACTGGAGAAGATTGCCTCTTTGAGGGATTTGTAGAAATTCTTTATACATTCTGGATATGAGCCTTTTGTTGATATATATACTTTATTCCACACTACGGCTTATATTTTCCTTCTCTTAATAGTGCCTTTGATAAACCAACCTGTTGTTTTAATGTACTCACAATTTTAATAAATGTATTCTAATTTGTCAGCCTTCTACTTTATAGTTAGTGTTTATATTAATTTTTAAGAAGTCTTGCCAGGGGTGCCTGCGTGGTTGATTGGGTGTCTGCCTTCAACCAACAGAAAGTAAATAAAAGTATTTATAATGAAAATTCTCATCTTGTATTCAACCTGAGTCAATGGTTTTAGTATTTGTCCATTAATCATAATGTTTGCTCTAAGTTTTGTTTAGCTACTCAGTACTAGAGATAAAGCAAGCTGCTTCTATGCCTATCTGGCTAAAAAGTTTTTGAGATTTTGGAATTTTTTATACATAAGCAGATATTGATATATCTATTTTATTTTAATTCATATGGCACTGTAAGATAGAGATTCTATGTCCCCTTACCCAGTTCCCCTCCATGGTAGCACTTCTCAAACTTAGTATAACATCACAATCAGGATACAGACAGTCAAGATACAGAACATTTTCATGACAACAAGGATCCTTTATGTAGATTTTGAAAACAACACCCACTTCCTCCATAACGCCTGGCAACCATTAATCTGTCATCCATATCTATAATTGTGTCACTTCATGAATATTATATAAACAGAATCATAGAATATGTAACCTTTTGGAATTGGCTTGTTTCAATTAGCATAATTCTGTGGCGATTCATCAAGGCTGTTGCATGTATCAACATTCCATTCTTTTTTAAATTGTTAAATAGTATTCCATGATATGTGTGTATCACAGATCGTATAATTATTCATGCACTGAAGGATATTTGACATGTTTCCCATTTTCAGCTATTATGAATAAAGCTACTACAAACAACTTTGGGGAAAAAATTAGTGTGTCTTTATGAGAACGTAAGTCTTCATTTCTCTGTAATAAATGCCTAAGAATGTAATTGCTGCTTTAAATATTCCATGTGGAATATAAATACATGTGAAATATATATATATTAAAGACTTTATTTTAGCACGCATATGCATGCAGCACATGTGGGGGGAGGGGCAGAAGGAGAAAATCTTTGCTGAGCAGGGATCCCAAGGTGGGGCTCGATCTCATGATCCATGAGATCATGACTGAGCTAAAACCAAGAGTCAGATACTTAACCAACTGAGCCACCCAGGTGCCCCAACGCGTGGAATATATTTTTTAAAATATACATTGCAAAAGGTTTTTTTAAAAGATTTTATTTATTTGAGAAAAAGACAGAAATAGCAAGAGAGAGAGCATAAGCAGGAAGGAGAAGCAGGCCTCCTGCTGAGCAGGGAACATGACATGGGCCTCAATCCCAGGACCCGGGGATTATGAGCTGAGCTGAAGGCAGACGCTTAACTGACTGAGCCACCAGGCATCCCCCCAAAATTTTTTATTAGTAATCTCATGTGTCCACATCCTTACTAGCCTTAAGAGTCATCACTTTTTTACAAGCCATTCTGATAGGTATGTAGTAATAGCTCATTGTGATTTTATTTAAGATTTTGTTTGATAGAATGAGAGAGAAAGAGCATGAGCAGGGGGTGGGGGGAGGGAGAGGGAGAAGCAGACTCCCTGCTGAGCAGGGAGCCCGAAACTGGGTTCTATCTGACTCTGGGATCATGACCTGAGCCAAAGGCAGATGTTTAACCAACTGAGCCACCCAGGCGCCCCCGTTCATTGTGGTTTTCATTTGTACTTACCTAAGACTAATAATTTTTTTTAACAAGGGACTTCTATTTCCATTATTTTGAGATGGTATCTCCAGGTTGAATCAGATTCTATCGTGAAACAACTAAGAGACTGGTCTGTGGGGTTTTGTCTTCCAATTATGTATTCACATTTGTAAGTCATTCACTTGGTATTCATTTTTCCACCATCCGTGTCACTGTGTCCTGGTGCCTCTAATTTGAATTTCAAGCTCTTAAAGATTTCTTTAACTTACCCAATTTAGTTTGGATTCTTATTTCAATCTGATAGCTACTGGCCACTTTCCCCATATGATTGTAATCAGGATCAACTGTTTAATTTTGGGGGTCCAAGGCAATAAGAGATTTCTTGTTCTAAAATGAAGAATTACAGTGACAGGAAAGCATCCAACCAAACACGGACCCTTCTAAGCATAGAGTACTGCATGACTGGACAGGTGGCATGCCCGTGATGCCAGCTAAGGCTGATGATGTTGAACAGGTTTTATGTGCTTATTGGCTATGTATGTATCCTATTTCATGGAATGTCTCTTCATGTCTTTAGTTTGATCTCTAAATAGATTGTTCTTGAGACTTGAGAGTTCTTTGTACATGCTGAGTAGTAGTCCTTGGTCAGATATTTGGTTTGCAAATATTTTTTCCCTTTTAATCTTAATGGGGTCTCTTATAGAGCAAAGGCTGTTTTAAAATTTTGAAGTCCAATTTATAAACTTTTCCTTTTATGGACTTTTTATGTGAAGTCTAAGATTTTACTTAACACTGGATCGTAAAGATTTTTTCCTACGTTTCTTCTAAAAGTTTGATAGTTTTATGTTGAGGCTTATAATCCATTTTTAGATTAATTGGTGTATAAAGTGTGATACTTAGCTGGAGGTTTGCTTGTTTCTGCTAATGGATATTTAATTTTTCCTACACCATTTGTTGAAAAGGCTCTTTACTTCACTAAATTACTCTTGCACTTTTGTCAAAATGTAGTTATATTTTTGAGGGTTTATTTCTGAATTCTCCGTTCTGTTTTATTGAGCTATGTGTCAATACTAGGTAGTCTTGATTACTATAGTTACACAGTAAGTTGTGAATTCAGGAAAACGGATTCCTCCTACTTTGCTTTTCAAATTTTTTTAGCTTCTCTAGTACCTTTTTCTTTTCATAAAAGACTTAAAATTTGTGCCTGTATCCACATATATACATAAGTTTTCAAGATTTTGATAGAAACTGTGTTAAATCTTTACATCAGTTTGTGGAGAATCCACATATTTACCACACTGAGTCTTCTAAGCATGAAAATGGCATGCCTCTACATTTAGATTGTTTAAATTTTCTTTCATCAGTGTTACATGAATTTTAGCATATAAGGTCTGCACATGTTTTGTTCTATTTACAGCTAAGTATTTAATTTGTCGAACAATTCTAAATTGGTTCACTGTTAGGTCGGTTATAGTCTAAATGTGTTCTGTCTTGCTAGGCTCTGCTTTGTTTCTCCTAGGCTTTGTTTTGTCTGTACCCATTGGTATTTCCAGGGTGCCAGCTTTTTTACTTCCAAGTCTGTGAGGCAAAAAGAAAACCCAGAGAACCCACCACCAGGTTATTCCTTGGATCCTGAAGTTTTTAGCCAGGTTGCCTTTTCCTTTCCACCTTTCAGAGTCATCTTAAGCTAGTTCTAGAAATAATTTTTGTGGTCTTATGTTGTATGTAGCAGGAGGCATAGGGAAAAGTACACCTATTTCATCTTCCTGGAAGCCATGGTCTTGGTATAAATCAACCTCTGCCACCAGCTGTTCTCATATTGGATCTGTGGGCTGTAGAAGTTCATGGAACCCTTCTGGAGGTATCCATCAAGGGAGGGTGAAGAGCTGGTAGAATTGTGGCACTCCCACAACTGCCCTAACCATAAAAGCTAGTTACTTCTGTGAAGAGAGAGTCTCTATGTAAATGCGTTCTACTGTAAAGTCTGGGAGACCACCATTTCACAGATCATGGCCTTAGGATCATGCAGCCTTTCATCATGATGATGGTGAATGGGGGCAAGAAAGGTAAAAATGAGATGTTGTCATTTCTTGCTAAAAGAGCTGGTGAGAGAACATCTACTCTTTTCTTTCCCTCACCCCAAAAGAAGTGAGGTAGAGACAAAGGACTTGAAACATTCGATGTCCGTGTAGCCCAATCTTGTTACCTCTCATTTTTTTTTTTTTTTTTAGCAGAAGACAGACAAGGAATCAGGTTTCCCACAAACCTCTCTATCTGGCTGGAAGGAGAGGGTTAGAAGGCTCTAACATTGAAAGGATGTGGATGTCCTGAAATATTTTCTGTAGATGACAGTTTTGGGGAAGAACATTGATCTCGCTGCTGTCTCAGCAACCTCTTGCCGGGCTACAGGTCTACTCACTAAAGAGGACTATTACCTCTTTTCAAAGACCTCTCTGTTGGCTTATCCTTGCTATGAGAAGCCATTGCTTGGAATGGCCTCTCCCAGGAGTGGCCCTCTGCAGGTGCAAATCTCCAGGTGGTATCCTCTGATTCCAAAGGGAACACGCCAACTTGCACCACCTCAAAAGGTCTGATGTGGAAAATCTACCTGAGGGCCCTACAGAATGCATGTGGTTGTCCCCCTTGGAGTTAAATTTCCCAGAGCAGTGACATTGGGCATTTCCCTGGGAGCAGCAGGGAAATGCTGACTGGTATGAACTACCCCACTAGAATCTGCTTCTATGTCTATAGGAAAGATTTCAATTGCTGTGTAACTCCAATGTCATCACAGAGCCCTTACCCCTCCCAGATGTAAATAAACATGGCTCAGTCCTCAATTTTATAGCATGAGAAAAAAAATCTAAATTCTGCCTTACAAGTCCCACGAATTTCCAGGACTTAGTTTTTAATGATACTCCTATCTTCAGCTCTTATTCCATGGTAGGGAAGTGTGTTCTCATTCACTGTGAGTCCTCTCTGAAGCTAAATTCAGCCAGTTTTGAAAACCTTTTTCAAATACAGCAGGCATATATACCCTTAATGTATTTCACTGAATGTTTATGTTCAAGAAGAGGGGCTGTGCTAGAATCCGTGCAATTCCCTGTCTTTCTTGGCCTCTTACCAGGCCTCCCCCTTGCAAACCCTGTTGTCTATCTGCTTCTTTTGAGGACTGACCTCAGCTCAACTTCAGCTGGGTGTCTTCTGTCTTTCTAAATAAGCACATTTCAAACTCTTCTAATGTTAACACTCATTACAGTGCAGTGCAATTGACTATTGATGTGTTCTCCCAGGATTACAAACTGTGTTGAGAGAAATCAACTGTCTTTGTCAACATGGTAGATTCTGTGCCTATCGGTGTGTGCAGCACAGATTATATACTCGTGTACATATTGATACATTAGATTTGTATCAGCACTGATACAGCCATGATTTCTCTTTCTGTTCAAGAGAACGTTTCCAGTGCACTTTGTTCCAAGATGTTTCTGCTTTATACACATGCAAACACACAATTAGGATGATTTATTTAAGAAATTCTTTGAGAAAGTTATAAATGATCTGAACCTGAACCTTCATATTTTTTAAAGAATTGGGTTAATGATTAATATCTTAGAGATGTATACTACCTCAGAGTTACAGAAGCATATCTTCAGTGTAATACCAGTTATCATACATTTCAGGTTTTCAGGTAAACCATATAAGAATTATTCAAGTATCTTAAGATTTTTTAAAAAGTCTTCTAGTAAAAATTCAACAATACCCTAATATTTTCTCTCAGTTACATATTGTGGTTTTAAAATATCCCAATTTCATATTTACAACAACATTTTAAAGATATATAAATATATTCTATAAAGGAATTAAATGAATTTTTTGTATAGATTATTCAGAACATCTTAAGCCTTTTTAATTATACTCTTCTATTTTTTGGAAAATTATTGTAAACCTATCTTACCAAATCCTCTGATTAACTTGTTGGGGGGGGGAAACATTCCCATATGGGTAAATATAAATGGTAGAAGGAGAAGTGGTTTAGTTTTATATGAGTTTATGGTTAACTTGAAGCAATATTTTTTTTTAAAGTTATTACATAACATGCCTTGAGTTTGAATTGTGGTTTCTTTTCTTTTTTTCTTTTTTCTGGCACCATTTTATATTCCACTTTAGTTGATCCTTCTAGAACTCCTATGTACTGACTAGAATGTACTATTAACTCCATCTTACAAGTAAGATTAAGTAACCACTTATAACACCAAAATTTAGTGATGGGTGTGAGGCTTTAATACAGGTCTTTGGTGATTTCCTCCTGTAAAATTCTAGAGAAGGAAAGCGAGGAAGACCTAAGAGAAGCAAGGGTCTCAAACACCAGTGTTTTCAAATGAATTTTGAAGTAGCATCTTAAGGTAGAATTTTAGAATTTAAGGTGGAATTTAGAGATGCCTCTAAGAATCTAGCTCCATTGTGCTTTTCAGTGCAAACATAGCAGGCAATTGCTACTATTTCTGCCTGATAAAGCTTTGTATACATTTGGCCTCTTGCTTTGGAAGACAAATGAGCTCACTTCAGGGTTGCGTCTATAGGCGGATGATTGAAATTCAGGGAGGTGTTTATATGTATTCAAGAGAGTATTTCTGTCACTGCATTTCTACATGGGAGGTCTCAAAGGGAGTGGATGGATGGAAACAGGAGGGAAGATTGTTTATTGGAAGAAAATGAAAGGGATTAGTTTCTCTGGAGGCCGGGGAGGTGACCTAGATTCACAACACTGGAATGTATACTGTGATAGACACTTCTTAAAAGAGAGAAAGAAATCTTGGATAGAAGGCCTGGCTTAATTTCCAGCCAATTCACATCAAGTCTCTTTGAAGGGGTTTTCTGATCCCAGGAGAAGCTTTTATTTGATATACATTTCATGTGCTGGGTTTATCTAGGGCTTCAATAATCACACAGAGCAGTTCTCGTCTGGATTACTCAGCATGCTCCTGGCCTCAGCAGGCTCCTTTTGGGGCTTTTGAGTTAAATAAACAAACATGAATTCTGAAAGACTCACATGTGATTCTCAGGTCACAGCGTCCTTTTCAGAGTAACTATTCTTAGTTCCCTATGAAATTGAAAAACAACTCTATGCATTTAAAAAAAAAATTCCACAAGATTTCCATTGTGTAAGTGGAGGATCAGTGAAAGTACAAAGAGCAGTAGAATGGAAAATAGACTGTGTGGTTGCCTGTATACTGAATGGTGTTATAGAATGGCCGGTAGTTGTTCAAACTACACCAGATTGACCACCCTGGTAGTTAGACTTTCCACAACTTTATTTCTGCAGCAAAGTCATAAAGAATGTGAATTTCCTGGAAAGGGGTAGGCTATATGCCCTATAAATTTTTGGATCTTAACATCTCATTGCACGTGTGTGTATCTTCCACCATGATTAAGTTCTTGGGGGTAGAGACCATGACAGTGTGTGTGCATGTGTGGGTCTACCTTCATATCTCCAGCAGCTAGCAAAAACCTAATTTGGGGGAGGTGCTCAGTGTGTGTGTTTAAAAAGCTCCTCTTTGGTTTGCCATTACTACTTTGTAAACCAAAAGGTTCTTAAAATAACTCCTTTGTGGTTCAAAATCAACAGTATGAATAAGTATTGAAATGGTGCCAAAATTCAATGCTGTTCTAAATGCTTTTAGTGATTCAGTTTGCTCTTTACTTACAATATAAATGGCAGATAAAACAGAAGCTATAGCCAGATTCTAGGAGTTTGAGTTCCAGGCTCAGGAGGTCCAACCATGTTTCCAATCATGATTGGAAGAAATGAGGAAATCATTGGATATAATGAAATAACTCTCAGATCTCTCCCCAGAGCTTCAGACCCAGGTACTCACTGTTTCCACTTCCATGATACAGACATGGCAAAGTCCTTTTCTAAGTTGCATTTGTGGTGGCCCTCCTTTCCTCCCTCTCTGAGTAAACATCCTAGGTATCTGCCCATCTGCAAGTGCCAGAAATTGGAGAGCTACTCTTGCATCATCCTCCTTCCTTGTCCCCTATATATTACTAAGTGCTATAGGTTCAACTTTCTAAATATCTTGCAAATCTGTCTGCTCTTTTTCCACCCTAGTGCCATTGTCAGAATATAGTTTCCCACCTTAAAATCTATTTGCCACATTTCAGCCCAAGTGAGAATTCCAAAATGCATATCTGATAGTGGCATTATGATAGAGTCCAAATTTCTTAAAAACAAAAACCATAAATAAGCATTATTAAGCATATTCCATACACAAGGCACTGTGCCAGATGCCTTTCATACATTATCTTCCTGAATCCTCTGAGCAACTCCATGAGTTAAACAGAAATATTATCATAACTTTCAAATGAGTAATACGCATTTTAGAGAGACCAAGTGATTTCCCCCCCTTCCCCAAATCAGACAACTGGTAGTGGTAGAGTCAGGATTTAAACCCCAGCAGTCTTACTGCCTCACTCAAAAACATGATTCCATTTAATATATTCATAGGCAAGTCTGATTTACCTCGTAAATTTCAAATTCTCTTCCCAAAACTCTAGGATTTAATTACACTGAAATTATCTAGGTTACTTTTGTTTCATCATTTTTTAAAAAAGATTTAAGAGAGAGCATGAGCAGGGTAGGGGCACAGTGAGAGGGAGACTAGCAGACTCCTCTGCTGAGTCCGGGAGCCTGACACTGGGCTTGATCCCAGGACCCTAAGATCATGACCTGAGCCAAAATCAAGAGTTGGATGCTTAACTGACTGAGCCATCCAGGTGCCCCTTGTCTCAATTTTTATAACCTCTGGGATTCTGGCTTTCAGTTTGCCTTTCTCTGTCTTGACTATCCTAACTCCTACTCAGGTTAGGTGCTACTTCTTCCAGGAAGCATTCCTTGATTTTCCAAGTGTATATCAGAAGATTAAAATCATACAGATTATCTTTTCCAGTCACAATAGAATGTTTTTCTTCTACTGTAGATTTCTAGTTTCAAAGATCCACAAAAATGAGGAAATTAAACAACCAGTGAGTAAAAGAAGAAATCAGAGGGCATTAGAAAATACTTAGAGATTAATGAAAATGAAACACAACATTCCAAAATTTATAGGATGCAGCACAAGCAGTGCTGAAAGGAAAATATATAACTGTAAATACTCATATTAAAAAAGATCTCAAGGGGCGCCTGGGTGGCTCAGTTGGTTAAGCGACTGCCTTCGGCTCAGGTCATGATCCTGGAGTTCCTGGATCGAGTCCCGCATCGGGCTCCCTGCTCGGCGAGGAGACTGCTTCTCCCTCTAACCCTCCCCCCTCTCATGTACTCTCTCTCTCTCTCTCTCATTCTCGCTCTCTCAAATAAATAAATAAATCTTTAAAAAATAAAAAATAAAAAAATAAAAAAGATCTCAAATTAATAACCTTTAAACCTTAAGAAATGGGGGGGGGCGGAACTAAACCCAAAGCAAATAGAAGGAAATACTAAAGACTAAAAGAGAGGTAAATAGAGAATAAAGGGGAAAAAAAGAGAAAATGATACTAAGTTACTTTAAAAAGATGAACAAAATTGAGAAAGCTTTAGCTAGATTAAGAAAGTGTTTACTCAAATAAATTGGGGACATCAATACCAACATTACAGAAATAAAGGATAATAGAATTGTATGTAGAAGAATGAATTTATATCCTTACCAAACAACATATTAAAAAATACGCAACTGGGACACCTGGGTGGCTCAGTTGGTTAAGCATCTGCCTTCGGCTCAGGGCATGATCCCAGAGTCCTGGGATCAAGTCCAGCATGGGTTCCTTGCTCAGCGGGGAGCCTGCTTCTCCTTCTGCCTGCCACTCTCCCTGCTTGTGCTCTCTTGCTCATGTGCTCACTCTCTCTCTCTGAAAAATAAATAAAATCTTTAAAGTAAGTAAATAAATAAAATATGCAACTGCTGAATCATTGAATACTACATCTGAAACTAATGATGTACTACTATATGTCAGCTGGTTGAATTTAAATAAAAATTTTTAAAAAGCTGCTAAACAAAAATAATAAACTGAAAATGGATCAATGACTAAAGGCAAAGGCTAGAATTATAAAACTCTTAGAAGAAAACATAGCGTTAAATATTCATGACCTTGAATTTTAGAATAGATCCTTAGGACACTAAACACATGAACAAAAGAAACAAACTATACTCCATAAAAATTAACTTTCATGCATCAAATGCCATTATTAAAGTTAAAAAGCCTACAGAATAGGAAAAAAATATTTACAAATCCTATCTGATAAATGTTTAGAATCCAGAATATATAAATTTTTACAAGTTAACAAGTACACAAACATATTAAAACTTTATAGTTTTTGGTATACAGTTCTTCACCTTCTTGGTTAAGTTTATTCCTATTTGATTCCTTTTGATGCTTTTATTTTAAATTGTTTATCATCAGTGTATGGAAAGACAACTGACTTTTGTGTGTTTGATTTTGTATCCTGCAACTGCTGAATTTTTTAGAAGTTCCAACAGCACCCGCACCTCACTCCTACCCCGTGCAATCATTGGAGCTTTCTATTTATAGGATCATGTTATCTATAAACAAAATTTTACTGCTTCTCTTCCGATTTGGATGACTTTTATTTATTTTTCTTGCCTCATTGCTCTGGCTAGGACTTTAGTACTATGTTAAATAAAAGCTAAAGCAGGCCTATTTGTCCCTGACTTTAGAGGAAAAGCTTTCAGTCTCTCATTGAATATGATGTTGGAATGCGCATTTGCAGTGCAAGATGAAAAAAAGAACTGATGAATTTATTTCAAGATTTGTTCTGTAGGTATTATGACAAAGGTACCTCAAATCATAATCTCCTGATGGAGAAATAAACCTGACTTCACTTTAAGCAGAATTTCCCTGGGTTATATCCTTCTTACTTTGTGTATTTGACTAGAATATCTCGTTCTCTTACTCAAACTATTTAGAAATTCTTGGTTATGAAATCTAAAAATGAATCATGCCTCTTCAGCTGAATGTACCTGAATGTAAACTGTATTGTGTTTTTCAGAAGATGCCTATAAGACCCAAGTTAGGATCGACAATGAGCCAGCTTATTTGGACATTTTGGACACTGCTGGTCAGGTAGGTAATTTTCTTAGATCTCTCCAATCTCTTAGGTCAATTTAGGCTTTAATCTCAAATACATTCACCACAAAGAAGAGTTTAACAATTCAAACAGGATAAGAGCAAATTTGCAATAGTGATAAGAAATTAAATAAAAGAATTGGCAGGAAAATGTGACTCATTGCCAGCCAGAATATGTTAACATTCCTTTAATTTTTTAAATATAAAAATATAAGTGTAGATATCATATTGCCATCTAAGGTTATAAAATTAACGGAATAGTTTATTCTTCCTCAGATGTATGCAAAACTTATCTTAGACCCTAATCTGGTGATAGCTTTTATTTAAAAAAAAATTAGTGACATAAAAAAGGAAAGTCTACTTAGCATATATGCTCATGGAACCAAGGCTAGAGACAGTTAGGTGGAATGGATGACTTAACCAAGATGTAGTGTAATCTAGTACATTAATTTACAAATGTATAGATAGGAACAAGGAGAAGGAAGACTAGGAGGAGGAGAACATTGATGGTGTATATAAAAATATAGGACCAAAATACTTTGTGGCAGTTATAAGTAAAATGGGCAAAAGGAGTCAGAGTAAAAACCTTTAAAAGCCTTGCTGTATTTGGGAGGAGGATGGAAATTTTATTTCATTTCGTACTTTAAATATAATCATGTTAAAATATAAACATATCAAATGCCAGACATAAAACATCTCTCGATTGTAAACCTAAAACTGTTCTTAAAAAAAAAAAAAAAAAGTCTTAGAAATATAACTTAAAAACTAGCAGAGGGGAAAGGGAAAATAAAAAATGAATACATTTTGAAGTTGAAAAGAAAGAAGAAACAGGAAACACAATAAATCTATCAGTAATCAAAATAAATGGAAATGGAGATATTGTCTCTCCCAGAATAGTCAAGTAAATTGTTGGCATTATATTGAATAAAAGAACAAAACTAACCTGCACTTCTTTGGTTTAAAAGAGACATAGAACAGAGAGTTAGCAAATCAAAGAATGATTGGGGAAAAAATAGTCAAAAGGTAACCAAACCTAAAGTGGGTACATCTGTATTAAAATCAGACAAAATAGATTTTATTGCAAAAAGCATTATTAAGGTGTTAAAATGTCAGATTGCAATAGGAAAAAAAATCAAAGATAAATTCTGGTCTATAATATTCAAGACAAATGTATAAATCTAAAAAGCATAAATCTAAAAGCCTGTATAGTGGGAAACTTTAATGCACCTCTGTCAGTAAGTGCTACATCAAAAGGTAGTGCAACTGTAGATTTGAGAACACATTTAACTTAAATAGAATGCTGCAGTCAGTATGTAAGCAGGTATTCTTTTCACATAAGTTTTTATCCTTTGTATTGATTTTTAATCTAATTGCAAAAAAATGTCTATAGGAGATTATTTGATATATATAATTTTTCTTTGTGGCTTAAGATGTGATAAACTTTTGGAATATGTTTAAGCTAGTGACTACTTCTCCAGCAGGAAGGGGAGAGATACAAATTGGACTTCAACTATATATGTAATGATTCATGTTTCATAAAGTTCTGATTAAATGAAGGAGAATGTTAACAGTTGAAAACCTAGGTCATAGGTACACAGACCTTCATTACATTGTTTTCCTTTTGTACTTAAAGAATGTATATGTTGAAATGTTTATTATTTCATCTATTTGATGTAACTATTAAAAAAACTGCATTAACTGGCTTATTGGTATAAGCCACTGGAAATACATGGTTTCTTTCTATATTTATGAGATATATTAAGACTATTTGAAATTCATATATTAAACTCATTTGTTTCGAGGGACATTTGGATAATGGGCTTATGGTGGGGGAGGAGGGCTGAAGCCATTGGGGCTATTTAGAATGGAGAAATTATTTCAGTTACTTGAAAGAGCTGTGTTATGCAAGGGAAAATATACTTCTTTTCAGGGGAACTTTAAGCCTAATTGGAAGAAGATTGAGTACATTAAATTTCACTTAATATGATAAGATATTTGTAACAACTGAAATACTAAAACCAAAATAGTCCTCTAGAATTATGCTTTGGTAGAAGGTGAAATCCTTTGTATTTCTAATAGCCATGCAGTCTACAAGTATGTATGAGCACTTACCTGGTCACATTTGGTGCTAATGTAACCACAGATATCTGGATGTTTCTCCTCCCCATTGGTGTAGGCTTGGCCATGTCAATGAAATATAGGCAGATGATTCAACCTGCTAGTTCTGAGTCAAGATCTTAAGAGGCACTGTTATGCACAAAGATGAGGCAGGTAACCCTTGGTCTCAGGAGAAGGAGGGAAACACATGGAACAGACCTGAACTCAAATCAAAGACTAGAGCAAAGCCCAGCCAACTCATAGCCTGAAGCACATGTGCTCCAGCCACCACACAGACTGGTGAAGTAGAAAAACCACGAACACTAGTTGCTTCAAGCTCCTAAATTTGAGTAGATTTGTCATGTAGCATTATCATGGCAATAGCTGACCAATGCAGCATATTAAAGAAGCATTCATTAGTTCAGTGTGCCTAAAGAAGAATAATATTACCTGTTTGTAGATGAAATGGTAAGTGATAAGAGAGAAATCTGCATACATTGACTCAAGTGCTTTCTAATTCTGTGATTCTTTGCTCTGGAATCAATGAGAAACTTGTAAATAAACAACTTATAAAATTATTACATGTGTATACCCTTATTTTTCTGAGCGAGCTTCAATTGCAGCCAAACATAGTCAGGAATGCATCAGGCTCAAAAGATGGTGACTTGTTGGCTTCCAAATTATTAATCTCTCACATGCAAGAGATGATCTATACAGTTGAGTCAATAAGACTTAGGTCACAGTGGGGGACAGTAGAGAACACTATTGAAACACATTTAATAATATTTTGTTTTTTTTTGTAACTATTCCTGTTCAACATTTGTTGAAATTTATTATCCTTACAACAAATCCAGGAAGTAGATAGAAAAGTTATCGTTGCCACCTAGAATTTGAGTAAAATGGTATACAAAGAAATTACCCCTTGGAGGCAATACTGGTAGTAGGGCCAATTACCAAAGTGTTTGTGTTTGTGCTATGCACAAAGCCTTGCAGTGCTACAGTAATCCCATGGAAGAATTGTCGGCTATCACCAAATGCCATGTTGGAAAGGACTTTTACTTTAACCATTCTTCCATTGTTTAAATTCTCTTCTCAGTGCTCCTGCCAAATGCTCTTTAAGCCTGTGTTTGACCACTTCAATTGATTAGGTACTCTGCTTCTAGAAACAAATAGAGCTTTTAGGAAACTTAAAGTATTTGTAAGGATTTTCTTACAATGAGATTAATTTTTCATCCTTATAGTTTCTAACTATTGGTCTCAGATCCCCTGAAAAAAATTCTATTACTCATTTTATAAATAGAAAATTTAAGTCTTATAGAGGTTAAATGATTTAACTAAAACAACAGCAAGCTATTGAGCCAGTTATTACCAAAGTCTGTCTATACTCTTATTCAAGCTGTTTCTTACTTCATTTCTAATCCCTTAGTATCTATGAAGTACTGTCCTACAACAAGAAAATGCAGTTGGTTGAGTGTCTGACTCAATTTCAGCTCGGGGGGATCTGCTTGAGAGTCTCACTCTCCTCTGTCTCCCTCTGCCCCTCCCCCACATGCATGCTCTCTTTTTCTCTGTCTCTAAAATAAATAAATAAAATCTTAAAAAGAAGATAGAATAAAATTGGGCCTCTTCTTAAAATGCTTGAGGTTTAGGGCAATGGGAGAATACTAAATGTGCAGCAAATTGTGATAAGCAGTATAGCAGAAGTGTAGAAATTGTGGTAGTGGGTTATCTCAGATGCCTAAATTATTTTTGGTTCTAGCCTAGATAAAAAAAAAAATCATTCAAAAATGGAAGAAAGGGCTTAAAAAATAATTTTTACATGAATTTGAGTGAAACTAACAAAATTCAATTTAATTATAAATGTATTGAATCTCCCTCTTCCTTATTAGAAAATAAAAGTAATTGTTCTCCAAACACTTCAAATTATATTTTTTTGGTATGCTAATATATCCAGTCACTACAACTTCCTAGACTGATGCATTCCCCCAGTACCTGACTACCTCCTATATTAATATATTCTGAAGCAATGGGAAATGTCATTGCAATCTTGTATTTTGTTTAGCCCCTAACCAACTCTGTGGTCAGCCAACCTGGCACTAAGGAAGTCTAGAGATTTCTGCTGTCCTTCTAATACCCCCTCTCGTGTCCTCCTCCTCACTACTGCTGACTCATAGGCAAGCCCAATAAACAAATGTTATTTTATAGAGAAGGAGGAAGTTGGGTGGGGTGTTTTGAATGAAAGTCCTTTGTTAAAAAGCAAGAGTTCAGGGTGATGATAGTTTCTCATTGGCTGAGTTGCAGGGGTAGTCAATTTCTTATAGATTCAATATATATATAGTTGAGGTCTGTAATTGATAATTCTGTCCTGTTGATACTCGTGTCGGGCTATATAATTGACAGTTCTTCCCGTAACTGATATTGAGTGGTATGGGTCCCCCTTCTAGCCTCCTGACTCTACTTAAGTGAGGTTTCTCCTTAATTTTTACATTCCCCCCCCTTTTGATCAAGATCTTTCTCTGGAAGCATCACTGATCAAAAGGCAGGTTTTCTACCACATTAGTGGTTTTGTCCCTCAGTGCCAGGAAGGATCTTTTCTGGTTGTCATGTTCTACATACCAAGGTAAATGCTTATATAAGCAGTTGGAAACCACTTATGGCCATGTTTGGGTGACAAGGGAGGTGAGGAGGGAAAACGTTCAGGTACTTCTCATCTATAGTCCATATTTATTAAGATCATAAACATTGAAGATCATCTTATTGGGTATATCATTTTTATAAAAGTTTGACAGGCAACAAAATACAAAACTTAAAGTAATTATACAGAACAGAAGTAAGAAAACAATTCCAAATTGTCTGATGGTTCTAAACTGGGATCTGAAGGTAGCCAACTGAAAATATTTATTGGCACTTATTCCAACTTAGGGGAGAAAAGTTCTTATGGAGGCAAGCCTAGAGTCATGTCTGTCTCCTGGAAGTCCCAGAGTAAAGCAGGCACTGAAAGCAAAATAGTAACTACTACAAGGGTACACTGAAAGAATCAACCAAGTGCATTTGGGAAGATAGAATGCGGGTATAAACAGTGAAACAATAACTAATGAACTTTTTCCAAAAATAGCAAAAATTCAAGGATACATTAGTATCTCAAAAAGTGTTGGAAACAAATATTAACCAATAATACAGCCTGTAAGTTTGTAAATTTGGATTAAAAATCCAGTCAGATAATAGTTCAGATGAAAGACTTGTGAATTCTGAGCCTTCTAACCCTTCAGAAAAAACGAGTGAAAAATTACGTTGTCACAGGGTCATGATGCGGTTTCTGAAAGGCTATAACTAGGAAAAAAAAAGATTCCCCCTTTCTCAAGGATTTGAGAAATGCGAACAAGGGCATTTTCTTTCCACAAAACAGGTAGTAGAAGCAAACAGTGAGGAAAAAGTAGACAGGCCTGGTTTGGACCTCCTGGGAAAGTGGTCTCATCAGATGTTGTCTGCTGCTTCAATTCTGGGAAATCTTTACTTTCACCAGATGGTATGTAGGTCTAGTCAGAGTTTGGTGCTTTCTTTAGATGGGTCACAAGAATCCAAGAATCTATTCCTTGGAGTTTGGCAGGAAAGGATCAGTTAGCAATACATAATAAAGGCCCTTCTCGTGAGGTTCAAAAGAATCATCCTGGAGGTGTCTTTTCAATGGACAAGATCTCCAGGTTGCAAGGTGTGATGTTTAAAGTCCTCTCCCAGGAGTGCACTGTGAAAAGGTTGCTCAGCTAAAATGTGGTTGGTTATTCTTCACAGAAGCGATTAGACCTTTACAATGTTTAAGTATATCTGCTTTGATTAACTGTGTGTCAAAGGAATTGGGCGTCAAGTACATTGGACATCTTGTGACTATCTCAAAGGGTGAGGGTCTGAGTTTCAGAGTGAATCTGAGATTTAGAAGGATCAATGGCAATGTTTTTGGCCAAGGTATTTAGGGAGGTCTACAGATTTTACCATTTGAGTCTTGGTAGTGCCATAGTGCATTTGACTCTGAGGATTGAGGACAATATGCACAATGAAAGTGTTGTAAAACCAGCCAAACAGCACAGACTTGTTGAAGCACCTGACCAGTAAAATGGGTTCCCTGATCACTATAGAGTTTAAGAGGGACTCCCCTGGTAGGGTTCATCTTTTCTAAAAGAATTTTAGCCACAGAAGAAGCAGTGGCCTGTCTACAAGGGAAAATTTCAGTCCATTGGGGGGAAAAAAAAAAACCCATGCAAGCCATTACTAAAACATATTAATATCCATGAGATGGGGGAAACTGTATGAAACCCATTTGTGTGAACAGGATTTCCTTGATTATAATTTAAACAGATGGGACAAGTGAGGTAGGGATTTTTTGTGGCCTTATTAATATTTTCCCACCAATATTGGTTCAAGAATGCTATCATTGTCAGTAAGCTAATGGCTTAATGCCAATGGTATAGTGGTAAGTAGTGAGAATTTTAAAATTTCTCATAGGGCCAAATTGTTAGGTCTAAACCAGAGTTCTCTTTTTATTGAGTTACAATTACTAGATTGCCAATATTGTTATTCCTTCTCTGGGGCCAATTGTTGGGTATTTCTTGTCAAATTTTCCAAGTTATCATTTGGGAGAACATCCTTTTGAACCACAACAGAGGTTTGGCTATTAGTTTCCTTGAGTGCGTGTTTTTGGTGGAAATAAACCAGTGAGATGGTTTCCTTTGGTCTCCAGAGAGTTGAGTCTGGAATGCCCAGAACCCTTAATAGCCAGAGCAGCCAGCAAAAGTATGGCATCTAGTAAATTTTGGATAGAGGAGCCATCTTTAATTTTATCCCCACTGTAGGTAAGAAAAGGTTAATGCTTCCTAGCATTCCAAAGTCCTGAGCTATCCCAAATGAATAGTGACTATCGGTATAAATGTTTATGGTTTTACCCTTGGTGAAAATACAAGGCTGGTTAAAGGGAATCCCATGATTATTTCTTCAGTGACCTTGAATAAAAGGGTAGTGTCAGGAATGGCTCTGAGGCAAGGGGGATAGCCCTGTGCTACAATATTCTATGGGTGAATGACAGTCCACATGTTCTTGGGTGAGTACTCCAAAGCATTCCCTTTCTTCACATACAAGAGGAAAAGGGACAGTTGATAATTAAGATGTTTGAGGGAGCTTTATTAGGCTTTTCTTTGAAGTCCCAAAAGCTGTCTTCCTGATCTTTCCATATCATAGGATCAGATATGTCATTTCTTTTAGTACAGCAGACAGAGGTTGAGCCATAAGAGAGAAGCCTGGAATCCAATTTTGACAGCTAACCACTCCAAGAAAACCTCATTAATTTGCACTTAGTTTTAGGTTTGGGGAAGTTCAGGATGCTATGAAGCCAACCTGGTCCAAATGTAGTCCTTGTTCTGAGATCAGGCACCTTAAGCATTGAACCTGAGTTTGAGCAAACTAATTTTTTTTTTGCAGGAACCCGTGTCTCTTTAAGGCCAAATTTTTAATAGGTAGACGCTGCCTTTCTTTGAAGAAGTTTCAGAAGGACAGCAGAGAGAATCAAATAATCTATTTACTATAACAAAATAGATCCTGCAGAAAACTCAATATCCTCCAAATCTGCCTTTAAGGTTTCTGAAAAGGAGACTCTGTGAAACCCTGAGGCATTACTGTCCAGGTGTATTCCCATTCTTCCCAAATGAAAGCAAAGAGATACTATCTTTATCAACTAGAATACTAAAATGCACTGTATAAATCAATTATATGAAATTTTTTCTTTCAGTGGAAATGGATTCTGATAACAAATGGGAGTTAGGAGCAACAGGGTGTCAAGGGATAACAATGTTACTTATTTCTCAGAGGTCCTGGACAAACCTCCATCCTTGGCTGTTGGGTTTTCTCACAGGTAAGAGTGGTATTGCAGCCATGAGTACAGGACATAATGAAGTCCTGAGCCTTGTAATCTTCTATTATGGGCTTGATGCCTTGAAGGGTTTCTTTCTTTATAGGTTATTTATTCTGGGAAGAGGTTTTGAGGGATCTATCTGAATCTTGATGGAAGGCACTCTATGGATTCTGTCAATACCAGTTAAAGATCTGGTCCATATAGAGGATGGTAGCTGATCCCATAAGGACAAATGATCAGCATCCCCAACTCAGCTACAGTACTGTCAGACTGAGCAAGTAAAAGATGTTGAAAGTTCATTTAATTCACCTGGTTGGCTATTTTGATAGCTATTGTCAAATTCTAGAATTCTTTCCCCCATTTTGAGAGAAAGGAATTCTGGCATATTTTTCTAAGAAATCTCTAACCCCTGAATGAATTAGGGGTAGAGGAAATAAGGACAAAATAGTGTGTATCTCTCAAAGGGCCTTGATGATGGGAATAGGTTCAGAGACAGGAACCTGTTGAGATTTACTAGAGACCCCCTATGATTTAAACTGTTTTAGTACTCTGAGGCAGGGGCTACTTTATAACAGTGGGGTTGAGCACTGAGAATGTAGCTCTGGTGTCAATAAGGACAGAGATCCATTCCTGGAGAGTGGTTTCTTGGAACAAATTAAGAGGGAGGATTGGGAAGAGCCCCTGTAATTCCTTAAAACCACCTCATTGAGAATCAGTTGGTTAGGTGTCTGCCTTCAGCTCAAGTCATGATCCCAAGGTCCTGGGATTGAGCCCCGCATCAGGCTCCCTGTTCATCAGGGAGTCTGCTTCTCCCTCTGCCCCTCCCCCTGCTCGTGCGCTCTCTCTCTCTCTCTCTCTCTCTCTCTCACAAATAAAATATTTTTTTTACTTTTTATTGTTATGTTAATCACCATACATTACATCATTAGTTTTTGATGTAGTGTTCCATGATTCATTGTTCATGCATAACACCCCATACTCCATGCAGAACGTGCCCTCTTTAATACCCATCACCAGGCTAACCCATCCTCCCACCCCCCTCCCCTCTACAACCCTCAGTTTGTTTTTCAGAGTCCATAGTCTCTCATGGTTTGTCTCCCCCTCCGATTTTGCCCCCTTCATTCTTCCCCTCCTACTATCTTCTTTTTTTTTTCTTAATATATATTGCATTATTTGTTTCAGAGGTACAGATTTGTGATTCAACAGTCTTGCACAATTCACAGTGCTCACCATAGCACATACCTTCCCCAATGTCTATCACCCAGACACCCCATCCCTCCCACCCCACCCCCTACTCCAGCAACCCTCAGTTTGTTTCCTGAGATTAAGAATTCCTCATATCAGTGAGGTCATATGATACATGTCTTTCTCTGATTGACTTATTTCGCTCAGCATAACACCTTCCATTTCCATCCACGTCGTTGCAAATGGCAAGATCTCATTCCTTTTGATGGCTGCATAATATTCCATTGTATATATATATACCACCTCCTCTTTATCCATTCATCTGTCGATGGACATCTTGGCTCTTTCCACAGTTTGGCTATTGTGGACATTGCTGCTATAAACATTGGGGTGCACATACCCCTTCCGATCCCTACATTTGTATCTTTGGGGTAAATGCCCAGTAGTGCAATTGCTGGATCATATGGTAGCTCTATTTTCAACTTTTTGAGGAACTTCCATACTGTTTTCCAGAGTGGTTGCACCAGCTTGCATTCCCACCAACAGTGTAAGAGGGTTCCCCTTTCTCCGCATCCCCGCCAACATCTGTCGTTTCCTGACTTGTTAACTTTAGCCATTCTAACTGGTGTGAGGTGGTCTTGCAAATAAAATCTTAAAAAAAAAAAAGAATCAGGAGGACATAAGAAAGGCTGGCTAGAGGGCTGAAGGGGCATGAAGCACTTAAGATGGTTAAGTCTTTTTTCCAACATCCTGGCTCCTGGCAATAATAGCAGAAGCTAGGAGGTTTTGATTTTGTGTAGGCGTCTTTTTTTGCCAAAGTTGAGAATTATGACTTTTAGAGGTCTCTCTTTTAGGTGACTTATCTAGGATGCAAGTGTGCTGTTTTGCCAAATTAAATCTGGAGCGGACATAGTTTTCCATTCCATCCTGGTCCTTTTTAACTAAAAGAGATCACGGTTCAGCTCATTAATAAAGTTAAAACTACTCAGGTGGATTCAACATCTAAAGAAAGATCAGCATTTTCCTTAAAGATAATTTGGGGTGGATTGTAATAGTAATAAACAGGTTCATCGGGCTTTTGTGTACAAGTCTGAATTTTATTTCAATCAACAGTCTTAGGAAAGACTACCGTAATTGCTCTGTGGAGATATCTATCCAGTGAGTGTTCTAGAATTTTGCCAAAAGTTAGGGATCAGTTTCTCTAAATTCCTTTCAAAATGTTCCTGTCAGGCTAGTTTCATCCAGTGTTTGGCCAACTTAGATGTAAATCTAAGAAACCAGGTTGGTAAGTTTGAATAATTATACCAAATTCTTCAGCAAATGTATGACAGGCTCCTGAGTCACTTCAGGAAACTCTGTGTGGATCACAAGTCCCCTTTAGTCCAGGGAACAGAATAAATTTGGGGTTGATTTGAATCATCTGAAGACTTAACTTTAAGGGGTTGGTTTAAATTGGTTGCAGAGGAAGGAGACAGTGGAGAGATGAGGAGGAAAAGGGGAGTTTGGTGAGATAATTAAAATAGGGAAACTGAGGTATAGAGGAGGTGGACCCAGTGCAGATGGGGAGGATGATGCCATGAAAGGTGGGACCTCAGCATAAGGTGGCTGCCATGTGTCCTGAGACAAAGAAGATGGGGAAGGAAAAAGCCTCAGAGCCTTTGTCATTCTTTGTTTGCTTGCCTCCGTTAGTCTAGCAATTGAATTTTGCACAGAGGCAATTTGAGACTCCTGATGATGTTTCAAAATGCCAATCAAAATATACATTACATTCACTGACAATTTATAACCATGCTGTCTGACTCAGTTTTGAGAAAAGTAGGTTTGGGGAGATCAAAAAGTCCCCATAATAGTCATTGATGTTCTAATTTACTTTTGGTTGGGTTGGTCCATTTAGTTAGAAATGCATATCGGGCTACCTGGGTGGCTCAGTCAGTTAAGCATCTGAATCTTGGTTTAGGCTCAGGTCATGATCTCATGGTCATGGTTGTGGGATCAAGCCCTGCGTTAGGCTCCATGCTCAATGGGGAGTCTGCTTGAGATTCTCTCTCAAAAACTTAGAGGTTTTTCTCTAGAGGGAAAAAAAGTCCTAAACAACATAGTTTCAACAGGAACAGCTCAGTTCCAAAGGAATTGAACCAAAGGCCATTTCCAACAGGAATAGTCCAGTCCCAAATAGGAGACCAAAGGCAAAAGGTGTATTCTCAGAAAGGGTAAAGCCTTAAAACAGATGCTGAGTAAAGCCTGGAGAGCTCAAAATGCACAGAGTGGAGCTCAAAATCCGGGAGAAAACTTAACTTCAAACTGCAGGGTTGGCAGGAAGGAATGAGCTCAATCAGCTCTGTGGGTACCAGAACCTGTTTGCTAACTAGGTTCAGTTATTAGGGGTCATCTCTGGGTCCCACCTCTGATCATTAAATAATGTTAACATTAAAAATAAAAAACTTATTTTACCATCAGAAATGAGTTTATTCAGGAAAGCAGAGAATTGCAAGTCAGGACATGCAAGTTATGGCAAAACCATAGACAAGTCCAACAAAGGAGAGGAATGTTATTTTTATGGAGAAGGATGAAGCGGAGAGATTTTTTTGAATGCAAGTTGATTGGAAAAAAGCAAGAGTTCAGGGAGATGATGGTTTGTCATTGGCTGAGTTGCAGTGGTAGTTGATTTCTTGTAGAAGATTCAGTGTCCATCTTCCCTGTTGAAGCTTGTAATTGATGATTCTTTCCTGTTGATTCTTCTGTTGGGGTCTAGAATTGACAATTCTACCTGTAATTGACATTGGTGATATGGCTCCCACTTTTAGCTTCCTGACTGCACTTTAGTGGAGTTTCCCTTTATTAATTTTTATAGAAACTATTTTAACTCTAGAAATAAGGCTTTATCTTAAGGGGTTACCATAATAGTCAAAAATACATGAAGAAAAAGTAAAAGAAATATTTTAATATACATTAGAAATATAGACAAAGATTAAAGTACAAACTGATATTATCAGCATTGGCATTAAGAGAATGAACAAAGGTCAGTCCAGTTTTAAATATAAGAGAAAGCATGTTCACAACCAGACTTATGTCCTGAATTGATACAGCTCAATCATAGATTTTGATTTTGGGAAAACAGGCCCATGTCATGGTGATTGATTGTGTTGGGTCTGAGACACTTGAAAACAATTCACTATTAGCATTGCTACAAATGGGAAAGCCATGAACCCTAATTTTCCAAGGACATTCCTAGTTGGTAGCGGGTATAGATGAATCAGTTGCTTGTTAATTCTTTTTTAGCATTGCCCTTCCCTCAAAAATGCTCTGTTTGAATGATAATTTATATATTCATCCAAACTATAAACTATTAGCTTCCTTCTCCAGTAAAATGGCTCTAAAAGGTGATGACAAAACCACTTGTTGGGGAGGTGGGTAGAGGGATGGGGGAAATAGGGGGTGGGGGATTAAAGAGTGTACTTAATCATGGTGAGAAAAACAAAACAACAACCCACTTGTGATGTCAATATGCAAGCCAGGAAAGCAAACCCCTATGCAAATAAAATCATAAATCAGAAACAAAACAACTTGTAATAGCCAAACCAAATGTCAGAAAAAAAAAAAAAAAATCCATGGAATAAATTTCCTGTATTCTTTCAGAACTTTCTCATGATGTAGGAGATTCTCAGTTCTCAGTCTCCATCTATTTGTTGTTGGAGGCAGATATAATACATGCTGGTTGCTTTTTTTTTCCTCCAGTACTTTTAGAAGCAAAATTTCAGAAGTGGGTTTCTGGAAGTAAATATTTTTATAGTTAAAAAAGAAAAACTAACAACCTATAATTTAGAAGCAAGAGAAAATTATTTTAAAACACAAGATGAAATGTAATATTTTAGAGGCATATAAATCTGGGATCATTTGATGTAAAGGCAAGCATTTCTATGGCCAGGTGCAATGATATTCATAAATAACATTAAACTATCAAAATTATAAATTACATTTTGGATTTTCTACTAAAGAGAAAATATATAAAAAGCTTCTACAAGATGACCATTTTTAAAAGTTGTTCTAAATATAAATTTCTATTGACGTGGGGGAAAATAGCTAGACCATGAATTGTATAAAAGTCTATAAAAGATACAGAGGCACATCACAAACTCCTTAGTAATTCAGTATATGTGAAATGCAATGATGAGACTGTCTGTATATATCTATGTACATATCTCATTCTTAACATGATTAATTGGGCATCCAGAGGTTTACAACACTGGATTAATCATTTTATAAGGACAAAAGAAACAAAATCACTATAGTCCCTGGTCTTGAAGAGCACTTTTATTTTTGCACATATTTAAAAAAGAATCTAGACTCAGAACTGAGGAAAGACAAGTTAAATTTTATCACTGTGTCTTTAATCATATCACCTCTTTAGCTTTCTCTTATAAGCAGTGAGTGTTCCCTATTAAACCATGTTTTAAGCATCTAATTACTCACCAATGTGATATGTGGAACATTAAGATTTATATTTATCATTTATATTTTTAGCTGAAACTTGGCAATTTCAAATCCAAACCTGCCAAATTAAAAAAAAAAATTGATATATACTTAGCCTAAATGTACTAAGTAAAATGACTACCAAGGCTCTTGAAAGTATACTTTTGATAAAAATAGCTGAAAAGCAGGCTGTCATTCAATGACCTCATCATTCAAAGCATTTCCTTTAGTATCCTACTTTTGTGGTGGACAATGTGGAGGTTTGCATCCTATAATTACTGCTGAGCTCCTGTGCAAACAGAACTTGCACAAAGAGTAGTCCTTAGTAGAATCTCTAGTTAATTCCTAAATGTTTATTCTTAATACCTATGTAAATGACTGTAATTGTGAACATTTAAAATTAAAGGCGGTTTAGAGGTCACATGTCTTAGTGTTCAGAAAAGGTAATTGGCTTATCCAAGGTTACGTGGCTTTTAACTGCTGCCATTAGAGTGAACCTCATGCTATGCCCATGAGTCGTTTGGAAATCCTGCAGTGATGTAGCTACATTGCCTCCTCTAAAAGCCATTTCTGTGGATAGTATTAAACTGTTCATGACTGGTAATGCTTGCTATTAGTGTATCACTTTTTTGACAGTACTAATGATATTTTGATTAAAAGAATCTTAGTTGAAAACTACCAGTACAGGAAACTGACAAGAAAAATGAATCAAAAACTCAACATGGTAAAACCAAGGAAGAATCTAAGGAAAAAGAATGCCATAGTACTATGATAGCAGCAAAGTCCACAATAGCCAAACTAGGGAAAGAGCCCAGATGTCCATCAACAGATGAATGGATAAAGAAGATGTGGTATATATATATATATGTATATATATATATACATACACACACACACACACACACACACACACACACACACACGGGAATATTATGTAGCCATCAAAAGGAATGAAATCTTGCCATTTGCAACAACGTGGTTGGAACTGGAGGGTATTATGCTGAGCGAAATAAGTCAATCAGAGAAAGACATGTATCATATGATCTCACTGATATGAGGAATTCTTAATCTCAGGAAACAAACTGAGGGTTGCTGGAGTCATGGGGGCTGGGAGGGATGGGGTGGCTGGGTGATAGACATTGGGGAGGGTATGTGCTATGGTGAGCGCTATGAATTGTGTAAGACTGTTGAATCACAGACCTGTACCTCTGAAAACAAATAATACATTATATGTTAAAAAAAAAAAAAAAAAAAGCAGGAAGGGAAAAATGAAGGGGGGGAAATTGGAGGGGGAGATGAACCATGAGAGACTATGGACTTTGAGAAACAAACTGAGGGTTCTAGAGGGGACGGGGGTAGGAGGAATGGGTTAGCCTGGCAATGGGTATTAAAGAGGGCACATACTGAATGGAGCACTGGGTGTTATACGCAAACAATGAATCATGGAACACTACATCAAAAACTAATGATGTAATGTATGGTGATTAATATAACATTAAAAAAAAAAAAAAAGAATGCTGGGGCGCCTGGGTGGCTCAGTTGTTAAGCGTCTGCCTTCGGCTCAGGTCATGATCCCAGGGTCCTGGGATCGAGCCCCGCATTGGGCTCCCTGCTCAGCGGGAAGCCTGCTTCTCCCTCTCCCACTCCCCCTGCTTATGTTCCCTCTCTCGCTGTGTCTCTCTGTCAAATAAATAAAATCTTTAAAAAAAAAATGCCATAGTATAAGAGTTTGTTTGCCACCCTCTTTTTTTCCCCTTTATATATTTTATAACATTTGGCATAAAGTTTATTTTCCCTAATTCTAAATGTTAAGGGTATTTGTTTGCAGTTTTTTTTTCCTTCAGTCACATTCAGTATATTTGTCCATTAGGAAAAGATTTAAATTAAAAACAATATTGCATCCAGTTGACATCTCTATGAATGATCAAATTAGCAAGAATAATAGGGTCAGCCCATACCACTTGCTAAAACTCCTGTACATCTATATCTTGGAGGGACCTAGTTAAGAATAAGTAGTCCAAAAAATTGAATGAAATATTTGGGCATATGACCTGTATATTTCCCATTCCAGCATAAGTGGGATATGTAAAATCAGACAAATATTGTCTCTGAATCACTCTCCTCGCATTCTTAAAATAGATTAGTTTTTTTTTTAAGTATTTGTGCTCTATCATTCTGGTCTCAAAACTGTTTCATTCATTCAACAGTGAATTATTATGTACCGAACACTGCTCATGCTCTCAGCAGTGCTAGTAGCTATGACAGATTGGAACCAGTTTCAAAAATGTTTCCTGCATTTAAGAAATTTGCAACTTAGTAGCAGAGGCAAGAGATACCTGATTTGTTAAGAGAAAATGTCACTAATGTGTCATAAAAGTACTTCTCAATTAAGTTTAAGAATGAAAAGCAACTGGTTTTGCTCAGGCAAAAGGATAAGCAGAGGAAGATAACACGGGAGGGCTTCTCCCAATAAATTGTTAATTTCACTGAGAGGTGTATTTACACATGTAACTTCTTTTTTTTTTTTTGAAGATTTTATTTATTTGACAGAGAGAGACACAGCGAGAGAGGGAACACAAGCAGGGGGAGTAGAAGAGGGAGAAGCAGGCTTCCCGCTGAGCAGGGAGCCCGATGCGGGGCTCGAACCCAGGACCCTGGGATCATGACCTGAGCCAAAGGCAGACGCTCAACAACTGAGCCACACAGGTGCCCCTACACATGTAACTTCTAACAACTGAGTTTGTTAAAAACAAGTGGGTGATAATGCCTATCATCATAAACCTTCTAGGAGTAGGTAATTTTGATGATAAAACCAAAGGTATTAGAAAAACTTTTCCCTTGATTTGATTTTTTTTTTTCTTCAGGAATATAGCAAGATTATGCTAAAGTTTTTTTCTGTATTCTTTTGGAGGGGATAGTGTGAGCGACTCTGGGTGTGTTTGGAGCATCGTGTAAAATCAGGAAATCTACAAGGAGACAGGAATCAGAGGACAGTTGTCAAAAATCAACCTCTGTGCTTAGGAGCCAAAATAGAACAGGAAGACACAGTTTGGGATAAAGAGGAACAATAGCTTTATTGCTTTGTGGGGCAAAGGAGGCTGCAGCAGGCTCTGGCCTTCAAAAACTGTGAGCCTGCCAGGAGGAAAGGGCTGGGGAGTTTTATAGGGAAATACAAGATCTAGCTGGTTGGGACAGGAATGATCTGTGCTGCCAGCCCAGTTAGTCCTTTTCAGGGCAGTACCAGGTTCCTGAAACAAAAGGCTGAGGAGGGGAGGTTTGTGAAAGAGAAATGAAAAGTTAACGTCCATGCATATTATGCTAATGTCATTTTAATGTTAATAAAGGTAACTTTGCTATAGAAGAAAATTACTTTAAAATCGAGCTTCACTGAAGCACTACTGCAGCCATTTGGATTTTTGTTCAACTTGATGCTTTTAAGCAGTTTCCAAAGGAAATAGAAAACTGAGTTCTTGAAACTAAATCAAGGCTTTTAAAGGACGAAGCTTGATGTTTCCTTGTAGATCCTATTTTTATACTTGATGGCCCAGGTTGCCACGTTGGGAACATATAATAAGGGGAAGAAAACTTATCCAGAAATACGGACATGAATTTGGCTGGTGTGACTATGGATCCTGAGTATGGTAAATAGAATACTGTAGAAAATCACTTGGGAAAAGCCAGTAGCCCTTATATACTTCATAGTTAATGTATCAAAATTAGGCCAGTTTCCTCTGTAAGATTAAAAAATCGTTTAAGTGAGGGGCTATGTCTTAGGTCACTGTCTAGTGTCTCATTCGTTTTGTTTTTAATCAAGTAGGGAAGAAAAGAATCAATCCAGCTTTGTTTTTTGGTTCAAGACTCCTGGTGAACTTATTTTCTGTTAAACCTATTCTTATGCCTAAGAATCTCTAAAAGCCCTGGAAGATAAATGTGTTGCATTTCATTTGAAATTCAGAAACAGATGGAGTTTGGGGAACCAAACTTCTCCATTAGAAATCAATTCTGCAATTAGGCAGCAGAGCTGCTCTCATTCAAGGAACTTGGGTTATTCTTAGGACCAACTACTGGTAAGTAGCATGCTGATTTTGGCTTCAGTGAGCAACTGGAGACAAACTGTGACCAAAAGAATTAGAAAATATGTTGCCCCAGAGCCATTAAGTGCCTTCAAAGTAAGAAACTTCTAATCAATGGAATTTGTTGAAGAGCCACTTGATAGAATTATCCTGGAGACTCTTTACGTTTATCTGTATTCCAAACATCCTCTAAATTCTGAATTCTTTTTAATACAAATGAAAACGATAATGAACTCATTTAGTGATTACTCAAAGTTATAGGGGGTCTCTGTTAGACTGGCAGTTTGAAACTAAATGATGAGTTCACCCACTAAGTATCTTTAGTATCCCTAAGAAATCAAAAGACATGTTTTTCCTGCCAGGCTCCTAAACCAAAAATTTTGTACCCTGCTTTCATCTTTGAAGCAAAGCTTTCAGCTCCCAAAGGCTCTTCAGATAAATACACTTTCATACCTAAACATAATACTTCTGTGAGTTGCTCTGACAGTTATCTAGGTTCTTGCAGCTTATTATCCAAAAGTGCTGTTCTCTCATCCTGAATCAATTCAAGTTTCAAATGAAAGCTAAACTATCTAATGGAAATTCAAAGTGCATTTTATCAGTAATATTTTTAATGGCTCATAAGCTGAGTTCCTCGAAGGATAGAAATAGTTTTAAAACCATTTTAAATGGGTTCCCCTTCCCACTTTTTTTTTTTTTTTTTTTTTTTTTGTACAGGAAAGCCCCATTATGATAAAATGCTATTACGTTTCTTTGCAAATGTTCAGCTTTGATTTCAAAACCAAGTTGCTGTTCTGGGAAAGCCAAAATGCTTCCTTGTAGAATGACTATTTTATTTGGGGCAGATTTCATGTATAAATGTGGTATAGGTCTGCCTTTATAGCTACCCATGCTCAATCCTAAACATTTCTCTCCTTTAGTCTTGTACCTAAAGAGAAAGAAAAAAATACTGAGTTATAGAGCAATAAAAAATAGACATGACATAAGTGAGACAGTAATTTTTATCTAAAAAAAACTATAATGAGCTAAATTTGGTTGAACATCTTTTCATTAAACTATAGAAAGTCAATGGAACCAATACATTTACAGGAAGTCTGGTGCCAGTGCTATGTGAAAGGACTATCATCTCTCCCCTCTGAGAGAATACTGTATTAATTAGGGTTTTCCAGAGAAACAGAACCAATAAAAATATCAATATTGATATGGGTAAGAGGAAATTGATTACAGTAATTGGCTCACACAGTTACGGAGGCCAAGAAATCCCACAATATGCTGTCTGCAGGCTGGAGAATCCGGAAAGTCTATGGTGTAAGTTCAAATCCAAAAGTCTAAGAACTGGGGTCTTCTTAATGGTGTGAAGTCCAATATGAGTCAAAAAGCCCAAGAACCAAGATCTCCAGTGTCTGAGAGCAGAAGATGAATGTCTCAGCTCAAGCAGAATGAATTCATCCTTTCTCCACTTTCTTGTTCTATTTGGATCCTCAACAGGTTGGATGATGCCAATCACATTGGGGAATGCCATCTGCTTTACTCAGTTTAGCAATTCAGATGCTAACCTTTCTGGAAACACCTGCAAAGATAGACCCAGGTATCTAGGCATCCCTTAGCCCAGTCAAGATGACAACTAAAATTAATCATCACGATTACCATTTGGGGAAGCTCTTCCATTAATTGGTATCAAACTATTAGATGACTTCATTCTAGCAGTTGTGGTGGTTAAAGAAGAATTTATTGCTGCTTTCACTTGGTGGCTCTGCTGAGACCATAGGAAATGTAGCCAAATAGTGATATGGGTGGTGGTTCCAGGGATATGCTTATAAAACTTACCTGGGGGTCAAATCACTCATGTCAAAAATCTTGACAATCGGAGGGGTAGACAAAGCATGAGAGACTATAGACTCTGAGAAACAAACTGAGGGTTCTAGAGGGGAGGGGAGTGGGGGGATGGGTTAGCCTGGTGATGGGTATTAAAGGGGGCACGTATTGCATGGAGCACTGGGTGTTATACACAAACAATGAATCATAGAACACTACATTAGAAACTAATGATGTAATGTATGGTGATTAACATAATAAAATAAAAATCTTGACAATAGATTTGATGATGCCACAACTGTTCTCTTGACTCGGTCATAGGTGCCATGTCTGCTCTGATGTTGATCTTGTACTGGACTACAAATGTGTGGTTACAATTGAGGGACAGACAACAGGGCAGTGGTGGGGGGAGTAGTATTAAATAAGCTTGCTCGTGTCTTGAATAGCTTTAGCTAGGTCTTGATGAGAACTCTCAGTATGTGAATATCATTTTAGGGATTCAGAATTCCTGTGTTGAACCTGTGTTTATATATCCAGCAATAAACTGTATAGTCATTTCCAAAACTCCACTTCTGCAGTCACTGGTAACAACTTTAATAATATTTCTAACCAGACATGTATTCATCTTTTTTTAAAAGATTTTATTTATTTGAGAGACAGAGGGAGAGAGAGAGCGAGCGAGCACAAGCAGGGGGGAGGGGCAGAGGACCCCTAGGATCCCCAGGACCCTGGGATCATGACCTGAGCTGAAGGCAGATGCTTAACTGACTGAGCCACCCAGGTGCCCCCATTTGTTCATCTTTGAGGGAAAAAAGACAATGCAGATTGGGGTCACCAGAAAAAAATTCTTGAATTGCTTTTATAGTAGAGAATTGGAGTAAATGCTAGGTGGTATATAGTGACTATAACATTTATGCTTTTTCATTTTTATGTATAAACATCATAAACCAGAATGATTTTTAAAATAATCCCCAAAGCTATATTAGCTGTGCAGCCCATGAATAACATAGTTTTGAAATATGGCACCGCATCTGGAATCCTACAAATCACTCTCTAAGATACACTGAGAAACTTCAGGAGCATAAATAATAAAGAAACAAACAAAAACTAAGAAGTAATTTTAAATGTTAAAAAAAAAACTTTAGGAGAAAGGTGATTCGTTAAAAATATATAAATATATTTTGAGAAGCATGTTCAATAACACAGATTTTTCTATACTCGGCATGATGAGCAATGCCTTGTCTGGGAAAAAAACACAGTCAACATATTTGTTGGTAGTAGTAAACTGTATATAATCTTGATGAATATGTGCTAGCTTATGCCACAGGTATAGGATCTGTTAAGAAAATTGGGAAAAACCTTCATAGCTTATTAATATTATAGAGCTGGTATTAACCATTAGCTTGGACTCTTGATCATTTATGAGTACTACTGCATACATTGGCAATAACTCAAAGAATTTGCCCCAAATCTGAATTTCACATGCCTTCTAAGGATTTTTGCCCATGTAAGTTTGTTCATGATGTTGGGTAATACAGACTTCTGTGACAATTCTTAATTTCCTTCTGAGGTGATCCTCAGAATAGTGAACCCTAATGAAGATGCTGTGTTTTTTAGAAATCTCCCACAAAAGAGCAAAGCTTGAACAGGGTTTGGGAACCATTCTGATTAATCGACAGACAAGAACTTGCTAATTATTTGTTGATAACATTTACTTTTTAAAAATATTTTTTTTTAAAGATTTATTTGACAGAGCGAGAGCAGGAACACAAGCAGGGGGAGTGGAAGAGGGAGAAGCAGGCTTCCCACTGAGCAGGGAGCCCAATGTGGGACTTGATCCCAGGACCCTGGGACCATGACCTGAGCCGAAGGCAGACGCTTAGTGACTGAGCCACCCAGGGGCCCCTAAAAACATTTTTGATCTCACCTGGTTGGTAGTGTGCATAGTCTCATTCACATTGGAAATTGACTTTTGCTAAATTTATGTTAGTGAAGAGGTACTAGCTGATTGCTTCAAGGGGTCCACATGCTTAGTCATCATCTCAGAAATTTCTTAGAAATCCATGTAGGCATAAGATAAATGACTCAGTTATTCTCTAAAAGCTATAATGTCTTCACTAGACTATTGATTCCCTTTGGAACAGGTAAACCTCTAAGCAGTGGTTCACAATAAAGGTAAATTATAAACTTTATTAGTGCAACAATTTCATCACATGGTTTAATCTTAAACAGAGTGCAGTGACCTAAATCTGACAAATGACTCGTCCTTATAGCCTATTAGGAAAATAGCAACATTCTAGCCTGGGCCTTCAGTTCTGTTGGCTTCAAAATAGAATAACCTGCCTCTTAACATGTAAATCCCAGAGAGTAGACTGATGTATGAAAATTTTCAATAAGCCACAAAGCTGTTATCTTAAATTTAGTGTCTGTTGAGGATCTACAGTGAAGGCTGTTCAACTGTAGAGTTTAAGAGCAATGATGTAATACTTGTCATATTCTCATTTTATATACATATTATATATGAAAAACATACATGTCTTAGAATATATGGTAGATATGTATATTTTAATCCTTGCAGTGTTACTTTAATTATTTTTAAAGTTTAAAAACGATTATGGTAATGGTTTTATTGGCTGAAGGAAAAAGGATAAAGATGGATTAGGTAAGAATGTTTACAAAGGAAAATATTTTTTGGATGGAAGAGGGAAAACTCATGGAAGAACTACCAATTATATGATGACACATTGTGATGGGATTGGGGTTCATCACCAAGCCGTGAACATGAGAGGGACATGGTGATATTTATGCTTTAGAAGGAGCACAAGGATGGAAGAATGCGTGACAGAACATTGATGCACATCAAATATTCATGAGCTGTTCTACACTTCCTAGCCTTCTGTGAAGTTAGGTTGGGGCCATATAACAGGGTTCTGGCTAAAAAGATGTGGGCAGAGTATAAGCCACTTCCTTTTTTTTTTTTTTTAATTTTATTGTTATGTTAATCACCATACATTACATCATTAGTTTTTGATGTAGTGTTCCATGATTCATTGTTTACATATAACACCCAGTGTTCCATTCAGTAGGCGCCCTCTTTAATACCCATCACCAGGCTAACCCATCCCCCCATCCCTCTCCCCTCTAGAACCCTCAGTTTGTTTCTCAGAGTCCATAGTGTCTCATGGTTCGTCTGCCCCTCCGATTCCCCCCTTCATTTCTCCCTTCCTACTATCTTCTTTTTCTTTTTTCTTTTTTTTTTTTTTTTTAAAGATTTTATTTATTTGACAGAGAGACACAGCGAGAGAAGGAATACAAGGCAGGGGGAGTGGAGAGGGAGAAGCAGGCTTCCCGCTGAGCGGAGAGCCCGATGCGGGGCTCGATCCCAGGACCCCGGGATCATGACCTGAGCCGAAGGCAGACACTTAACGACTGAGCCACCCAGGCGCCCCTCTTTTTTAACATATAATGTACTATTTGTTTCAGAGATACAGGTCTGTGATTCAACAGTCTTACATAATTCACAACACTCACCATAGCACATACCCTCCCCAGTGTCTATCACCCAGACACCCCATCCCTCCCACCCCCCACAACTCCAGCAACCCTCAGTTTGTTTCCTGAGATTAAGAATTCCTCATATCAGTGAGATCATATGATACATGTCTTTCTGACTGACTTATTTTGCTCAGCATAATATCCTCCAGTTCCATCCACGTCATTGCAAATGGCAAGATTTCATTCCTTTTGATGGCTACATAATATTCCATTGTATATATATACATTTAATGCAATCCCTATCAAAATACCATCCACTTTTTTCAAAGAAATGGAACAAATAATCCTAAAATTTGTATGGAACAAGAAAAGACCCCAAATAGCCAGAGGAATGTTGAAACAGGAAAGAAAAGCTGGTGGCATCACAATTCCAGACTTCAAGCTCTATTACAAAGTGGATGATATTTTGACAGGGATTGCTTTAAATGTGTAGATTGCTCTAGGTAGCACTGACATCTTCACAATATGTGTTCTTCCAATCCATGAGCATGGAACGTTTTTCCATTTCTTTGTGTCTTCCTCAATTTCTTTTTTTTTTTTTAAGATTTTATTTATTTATTTGACAGAAAGAGACACAGCGAGAGAGGGAACACAAGTGGGGGAGTAGGAGAGGGAGAAGCAGGCTTCCCGTGGAACAGGGAGCCCGATGTGGGACTCGATCCCAGGACTCTGGGATCATGACCTAAGCCGAAGGCAGACGCTTAACGACTGAGCCACCCAGGCGCCCCCCTTCCTCAATTTCTTTCATGAGTATTTTATAGTTTTCTGAGTACAGATCCTTTGCCTCTTTGGTTAGATTTATTCCTAGGTATCTTATAGTTTTGGGTGCAATTGTAAATGGGATCGACTCCTTAATTTCTCTTTCTTCTGTCTTGTTGGTGTATAGGAATGCCACTGATTTCTGTGCATTGATTTTATATCCTGCCACTTTACTGAATTCCTGTATGAGTTCTAGCAGTTTTGGGGTGGAATCTTTTGGGTTTTCCACATAAAGTATCATATCATCTGCAAACAGTGAGAGTTTGACGACTTCTTTGCCAATTCGAATGCCTTTTATTTCTTTTTGTTGTCTGATTGCTGTGGCTAGGACTTCTAATACTATGTTGAATAGCAGTGGTGATAGTGGACATCCCTGCCGTGTTCTTGACCTTAGGAGGAAAGCTCTCAGTTTTTCCCCATTGAGAATGATATTCGCTGTGGGTTTTTCATAGATGGCTTTTATGATACTGAGGTATGTGCCCTCTATGCCTATACTCTGAAGAGTTTTGATCAAGAAAGAATGCTGTACTTTGTCAGAGGCTTTTTCTGCATCTATTGAGAGGATCATATGGTTCTTGTTCTTTTGTTAATGTATTGTATCACATTGATTGATTTGAGGATGTTGAACCAACCTTGCAGCCCAGGGATAAATCTCACTTGGTCGTGGTGAATAATCCTTTTAATGTACTGTTGGATCCTATTGGCTAGTATTTTGGTGAGAATTTTTGCATCCATGTTCATCAAGGATATTGGTCTGTAATTCTCCTTTTTGATGGGGTCTTTGTCTGGTTTTGGGATCACGGTAATGGTGGCCTCATAAAATGAGTTTGGAAGTTTTCCTTCCATTTCTATTTTTTGGAACAGTTTCAGAAGAATAGGTATTAATTCTTCTTGAAATGTTTGGTAGAATTCCCCTGGGAAGCCATCTGGCCCTGGGCTCTTTTTGGGAGATTTTTAATTACTGCTTCAATTTCCTTAGTGGTTATAGGTCTGTTCAGGTTTTCTATTTCTTCCTGGTTCAGTTTTGGTAGTTGATACATGTCTAGGAATGCACCCATTTCTTCCAGATTATCTAATTTGCTGGCATAGAGTTGCTCATAATATGTTCTTATAATTGTTTGTATTTCTTTGGTGTTGGTTGTGATCTCTCCTCTTTCATTCATGATTTTATTTGGGTCATTTCTCTTTTCTTTTTGATAAATCTGGCCAGGGGTTTATCAATAGTGTTAATTCTTTCAAAGAACCAGCTCCTAGTTTTGTTGATCTGTTCTGCTGTTCTTTTGGTTTCTATTTCATTGATTTCTGCTCTGATCTTTTATTATTTCTCTTCTCCTGCTGGGTTTAGGCTTTATTTGCTGTTCTTTCTCCAGCTCCTTTAGGTGTAGGATTAGGTTGTGTATTTGAGACCTTTCTTGTTTCTTGAGAAAGGCTTATTTTGCTATATGAGGAAAGTATGCTACTTTATTTTTTTTTTTTTTAAGATTTTATTTATTTATTTGACAGAGAGAGAGATAGCTAGAGCAGGAACACAAGCAGGGGGAGTGGGAGAGGGAGAGGCAGGCTTCCCGCCGAGCAGGGAGCCCGATGTGGGACTCGATCCCAGGACCCCGGGATCATGACCTGAGCCAAAGGCAGACGCTTAACGACTGAGCCACCCAGGCGCCCTACTTTAATTTTTTTAAATGCTATAAAAGTATTTTATTGGTTGTCTTAAAATGACGATGTCCAAATATTAACAAATTTCCTGCAGTTTTTAATTCTAGCAATTACACAATAAGACCCCAAATTATCTTGTAAACAATACAAGTAATAGATTTAGTCAGAAAATGTGATTAGTAGACTACATTGTTAACATATGCAACTGGATTGAAGAAGTGGATAAGCAAAGCAGAGATGGGTTCTTATCTCATGGAGCCTGGTTCTATGCAGAAGACAGATGAAACACTGCAAACTAAAGGACCTGCAACTATGCAGAGAAAACCTGGCCTAACGTGGAGGGTTGAGTGAAGGCTTTAAGTTGAGATGTGAGTTTGAGTCCACAAGGCAGATAGAAAGGGAAAAACCTACTATTCCAGGCATGGGAATTGGCTTGTTGGAGGTATCTGTAGCAACAGAGATGATGGTAGGTTTGCAAACTGAGAGGTCCAGTACTTCCCAGAGAGGGTACATGTGAGAGGACCCATGTTACAAGGTGGGGCTACTGAGGTTGGTCTGCTCATACCAAGGCAAATTAATCATTCAGAATTTTATTCCAAGGGTATGGGAAGTTGTTGGTGAAGAGTAACAAAGTCAGGATTGTATTTTTTTTAAGCCAGTCAAATTTAGCAGTTGTAATCAGAGTTGTACAAATTTTTTTCTATTTCACCCATCCCCTCATCCACCTATCCTCCTCCCCCCCACCCCCAGCAACCACCAGTTTGTTCTCTGTATTTGAGTCTGTCCCTTTTCTTTTTTACTTTGATTTTTTGAGTGAAATCATATGGTATTTGTCTTTCTCTGACTTATTTCATGTAGAATTATACCCTCTAGGACTATCCATGTTGTGGCAAATGGCAAGATTTCATTCTTTTTCATGGCTGAGTAATATTACATCGTTGGGGGGGGTAGAGAGAGTGTGTGTGTGGGTGTGTGTGTGTGAGAGAGAGAGAGAAAGACATGACATCTTTATCCATTCATTTATCGATGGGCATTTGGGTTGCTTCCATATCATGACCATTGTAAACAATGCTGCAATAACCATATGGGAGCATGTATCTTTTCAAATTAGTGTATTCTTATTCTTTGGGTAAATATCCAGTGGTTAAATTACTGAATCATATTGTAATTTTATTTTTAATATTTAGAAGAACCTCCATACAGTTGTCCACAATGGCTGCACCAATTTGCATTCTCATCAACAGTGCATAAGGGTTCCCTTTCCTCTCCATCCCTGCCAACACTTATTTCTTGTGTTTTTTATTTTAGCCACTCTAATGGGTGCAAAGTGATATTTCATTGTGGTTTTAATTTGCATTTCTGTGATGATTAGTGATGTTGAGCATCTTTTCTTGTGTCTGTTGGCCATCTGTATGTCTTCTTTGGAAAAATGTCTATTTGGCCCTCTGCCCATTTTGTCATTAAATTACTATTTTTTTGGTATTGAGTTATTTAAATTATTTATATATTTTGGACATTAACCCCTTATTGGACATATCACTTGCAAACATCTTTCATTCAGTAGGTTGCCTTTTTATGCAAAAGCTTTGTGTTTTGCTGTAGTCCTAATAGTTTATTTTTTCTTTTGTTTCCCTTGCCCAAGAAGACATATGTAGAAAAATGTTTGTATGGCCAATGTCCAAAACAATTTCCCTATGTTTTCTTGTAGGAGTTTTATGGTTTCAGGTCTCATATTTAAATCTTTAATCCATTTTGAGTTTATTTTTGTGTGTGGTGTAAGAATGTGGTTCAGTTTCAGTTTTCCCAACACTATTTGTTGAAGAGAGTGTATTCTTGTCTCCTTTATCATTGATTAATTGGCCATATGAGCATGAGTTTATTTCTGGACTCTCTAATCTGTTCCATTGGTCTTTGTGTCTATTTTTGTTCCGGTGACATCGTGTTCCAGTAGTAGCTATAGCCTACTACTATAGCTTTCTAGTATATCTTAAAATCTGAGATTGTGATACTTCCCGCTTTGTTCTTTTTCAAGATTGCTTTGGCTATCCAGGATCTTTCGTGGTTTCATGCATATTTTAGGATTATTCTAGATATGTAAAAAAAAAAAAAAAGTTGGTATTTTGATAGGGATTGCATCAGGGTTGTATTTTTAAATGTTCACTTTGGTATAGTGAAGAGAAAGAACTGTAAGGGGACACAGTAAATGTAGAAAGATCATTAAGAGGCCTTTACAGAATTCCAGGTGAAGAATCATTGGCTGGCTGGATGGAAAGAAGTGGCAAATTCCAGAGTTATTTCAGATGTAGAAATAAAAGGTAGAAATAAGTTTCAGGGAAATGTTTCAGAGTTTAAAAAAAAAAAAACAAAAAACAAAAAACTGACCATATCATGGCATTCAAGTCATGGTCTGACATTTAATATTTTTCATGAGCAAATTATATATTGTTCTGAAAGATAATCTTGTTATAAAACACTTCTCCCATAATTTTGATGACAAATACTCCTAGTTTATTTAGATACTCTGAGCATAGAGTGTATTATTCTATTAACTCACTCCTGGCTTGCTGATACTACTATGCTGATCAGAAACTATACTTAATCCAGCACCTGGAACCATTTAAAAGGTCATTTCTTGTCTCTGAATGCATATTTAGGCATTGGAATGCTAATACCTTGGTCAACAAGTTTCTATATATTTTGTAACATAACGGATCTGGACTTCATGCCCTATGTAGAATGACAGATGAAAATCACTAAAATGCTATTGCAAAATTACATTTAAAAACAGAAATGTAGATCTAAGTTTATAAAACTGCAAAATCTCCAAATTGCTGCTCTTGAAATAAAATCTTTATAAAAAATCATTTTTATAGACCATTTTTTGTCTTGTAAAAATGGGCAGTCCCTTGGCTCCCAAAGCCTATGACAGAATACCTCACCCTGTTATTGCTACCTGTTACAATAGGAACTCTTAAACAGACCTCTTTAATTCACCCACCAGGTTAACCAGCGTTCCCTACTTCTTCTCTAAATTATCTGATCAATCCTGGCAAATTATTCTCCACTTCAGCTCTCCCCAGTAAGCTTATCAGGATTTGGGGATGTTGGCTCCTCAACCAGTTTATCCCAGTTGTACATAATTTTGTAATGATATAATTTAAGTAAGTTACATGGACTGATAAAATATTGTGAGAGGACAGTCAGCGTTTAAGCAAAATTGAGTGTTTTAAAATGGTGTGTTAATGATGAATCTCAGCTCCCCTGCCTCTTAAATGGTCACTGAAACAGGGCTAGGCAAGATGATTTTAAAATGTGGCATTAAAAATCTAGGATTCTGAACTCTGAATTCATAAGTGTCTTAAATTTTTGCTCCACATTAAAGATATCAAAACTAAAGCATGAACGATGCATTATGGATGTTTTGTGCAAAAATATAACTCCATTTGGCAGACTTATTTTAAAAAAGGGGTGTGTTGGCTCACCATCAAAGATTGGAGGATGAATACACATTTGTATGTTTAAGATGAATATAAAATGTTTATCATCTAAAATTACTACACTTTTTAACTGATGCCATTTAGAGGGGTGAGGCCAGCTCAGGTCTTTACTGTCCCTAAGAGTCCCTGGCCATTGGACAGCCCAGACACCAAATACTGTTTGCCCAAATCATCAGTAAATAGTGCCCTCTAGATCTTTACTTTCTTGGGTCAGAATATGGCTTCCCTGATTCACAACAGTCTACCTCCTGCCAAATGCCTATGTAGCTTGCTCTCATCTCCTCTCTTTGCTGCCTTCTCTGACACCTGGATTCCATGGCAATTTGTGACACATCTGGATCAAAACTTCCACCTCTGCCATAGACTGCCTGTTGTAAGTAGAGAGAAATTAAGTACATCTGAGCTTTTTGGCTATTTTTCCTCTGCTAGATACCAGGAGAAGAATAATGGAGATAGCACCAGGTGTAAGCAAATGCTCATCCAAGAGCCTGCTGCCCATTGATGTACAGCTCCTCGGAATAATTAAAACAGGCAATTTGACTACAAATGCATTTCTCTTGTTAATCATTAGGTCATTAGCCTTAATAAGATCAATCTGTGATTAGATTCGCCGTATCTCAAACCAGTGAAATGGAGCAGAGAGGAAATCCAATTTCAGTACATTTCATTTATCTCTAACCTTCATCTTATGCCACAAAACCTGAATAGTCTGTGGAGGTTATAGATGCACTACTTTGATACCTAAGTGATCAAAGATTCAGTAGAAAGACCACAAAAGGGGGACACATAGAGGAATAAAAAGTTATCTGCTCCTATTTCTGGGACACTGAGTCAGGGTTAGCTGAATTAGTAGGGATTTGATGTATTTCTTTTAATCATTAGTGTCCCCTAGCAGGGATGTGGGGTGCGGGCAGAAACTAACATCGCTCTCATGATGCTAAGGGAAGTCAGTCTCTCCTGAATGCCAAGGATTGTCTCAACACCCCCAGTAAACCTAGACTCATTGATCTTGCAGTGATTCAGTTGTATGTGAATCTTGTGGTATAGGCAAATCCATAGAGACAGAAAGTAATTCATTGGTTCATTGGTTGGCAAGATCTGGGGGTAAGGTATGACTGCTAATGATTTGGGGATTTTTTGTGTGTGTGTAGGTGTGGCGATGACAGTATTCTACACACAATGATGACAGTTACACAACTTTGTCAATATACGAAAACACTGAATTGTATACTTTAAAATGATAAATTTTATAGTATAAGAATTAAATCTCAAACAATTAAAATTTTAAAGTATCCTGAGGATCAGGCTATACCAGACCAATTAGATCAGAACATCTGACTCAGAGACTCAGGCATATAACTAGGGAATAGAGATCTTTGTCTCTGTTCTAACATTGACTAGCTATCTCATGTGGAAAAACCATGAAATCATACAAGGTGAGAAATGGAAGGATTTTGTGACCCTTACGTTAAGCTTTCACCTGATAGTATCCCCTTTAAAACTTTACTGGAGGAACTTTTGGAGCAACTTGAATACCAAAGAAAGGTTAGGTCATAATCAAGTCATTACTGTACATGTGCAATCATGGTCATCTGGCCTCTGTCTTTACATCAACCTAGTATCTTTGGGTATTTTCTTACTCATTTGTCACAATTTTATCTGAATTCTTGGGTATTTCCAGGCTCTCCCTTTCTTCATGCAGTTTGGGCTCCAACAGCAGTAACTCTTGGCTGACTTAGCAATAGTACTACTGAAACATTTCAACCTGTGGATATGGCTCTTGTGGTTTCTGTGTTGAAACAGCTTGAACTCTCATACACAACTTTTTTTTTTTCCTGATAATTTGATCACTGCTTATATGACTTCCTCAGAAATGTGTTAAAATATGACATTATGTGATCTTTTAGTCTCTTCATCTCTAACATGGAAACAGTAGGGTGCCCAACTGGCCTTCCAGAGCTCCACATGTAATAAGTTGTCTGGTGTAAAATGTGTTGATAGACTCCCTAACACAAGTATTATTAAGAAAAATACAACCTGTTGCTTACTCACTGTGACCTAATGCTGCTATACAGACAGGGAAAAGTGGGGTGAAGATGGTAATAAAGATCAATCTGTGATTAGATTCACTGTATCTCAAGTAATGAAGGTGGTAAAGCAGATGATGAATGCAAAATGATTTCTATTTTTGAGAAGATAAAGCTGAGAATAAAGATAGAAGTTTTTAATGGAGAGAATAGAAACAGGGAAGGATAAGCTCCATTTGATAATTGAAAGAGGTGCAGGTCAGTCTCCCCAAAAGTTGTTTAGTACAGTTTTATACTTCAGGGAGTAAACTAATGAAAAATACATTTCTAAAATAGTTTAGCTGTATCCAGTTCATGAATATATTTATTCAGAATTCTACCTGTATTTAAGCAACTGTTTTACACTTATTAGTATGCTTGCTTTTGGCCATTCTTCTCTATCCCACGTAAGTTCCCAAACTTCTCTGCATGATTCTGAGAGAAGGGCAGAAAAGAGCGGGGACAATTTCTTGTATAATGATTGTTTGCATAATCCTGAGCAACATTTTAATTGACCGTGTTGTCAATAATTAGAACACTTCCTTAACAATGGTTTTGCCAACAATAGGGGTGAGATGATAAGTTTTTTATATTTGTTCACTAGAATTGAAAACTCAATATCAGTATTAGAAAAAAAAATGCAGAGTTTCATATCTGTCCTTTTAAACCAAAGGACGTGATGAGAATAATTGCTCCATCCTACCATGAGCCAGGTCTATTCTAGAAAGGCCCTTCTGGTAGAAAATGGAGAAAGCACTGACTCATGGGATGGGCTGGATATCAGAGACTGAAAATGCACTGAGAAAATCCATTAAAAGGCTATGAAGTTACATACCTCATTAAGACCTTAAAATGTTATTTTAAAACAATGAAAATTCAAAATATATTCAGCTTCAAGCTAGTAGGAAACTCAAAAAACTGAAATCTACATAACATGGAACTTGGTGGGGAGTGTACATTTTTAATAAGAAGGAACATGCTTCATAAAAAAAAAAAAACCTATATGAGACCAAATTTTTATCCTTGATCTATCTGGTTTCTTTTTGAAATTGATACCCCCTAGAAATTTTATTTATTTAAAGTATGTAATACCACTTTTTCCCCCCACTCTTCTCTGAGAAATTTTTTCTTATGATTTAAGAAACTTGAGTAACATAAACCCTGTAGTTTGCAAGGGAGTAGTAGTCTAACTTGAGAGCCTTTCTTTTCAAATATCAGATGAGAAATAAAATCCCTTTGGAAGATAAAGAATGGTGTCAGTGCTCAGCCTGGAACACTGTAGCTGTAAGGACTCCAGATATCATCTGGTATCCAGTGTTAACTTTAATACTTTATTCTTTAAATCCCACTCTTCTGATACTTCTTTTAAACCTTTATTTATAAAGATAATTTTTAAAAGGATGACATTGTGAATCGCAACAAAATTGGGAAGAACTTGGCATATTATGGGAAAAGAGACTGTGGAATATCCCAAACCTTTAAAGTTGTCATTTACAAGGATAGCAAGACCCTTCCATGGCACATGTTTTGATGACTCTGTAAGAAGCAAATAGTCTGAACCAAGTGTTGAGCTCTGGACACCTTTTGAGCATTCCTGCCCCTGATAGACCAGAATCAGAGGGCCATGGGAGTCAAAGCAACACTGGTTCCTCTGCATATACCTCCCACACTCTGATGATGTCCTCTTTGTCCTCCTCCCATACTTCCAAAGCAACTGCTCTGTCTGGCCTTTGTGTGGGGTATGCAGTTTTAAGAAATGCTGGGATGTCTCACTCTTCCATAAAACATCTTGGCCTTCTAATTGTTGATTCTTGGAATCCCTATGTCATGAGTCAATACCATAATAAAGGATAAGGCTTTGGGATATATTTAAATTTATATTTAAATGATGTATTATGACGTACAGATAAACATGACAGACTGTTAACATGTCTATTTTCACTCTTTCAAAACATTAAAATTGAAAGACTGAAACTTGATATTAAAAGACTAAAATTATACTCATGAGAGAAGACCATGGACAAGAGAAGAGAATAGATGAGAGATTGCAGCACATTTTTGGAAGAAACAAAGCAGATGAATGGGGCTGATTTTGTAGATTATTGGAAACTACAACCTAGGTGTCTGTGGACAAAGATAACAATGAAAAATAACGTGATTTATTCTGTAGACTCCTGGAAAAGCTAAGAAGTGGAGGTATAATGTACTAAAAAAACAGAAACATAAAACTATAAAGAAAGGGAGGATAAAAAAGCAGGATAATATTTACCTCAGGAAGAAGAGCCTTGTTCTCAAAGAGACATATAGGAAATTTCAATAGTAAGAATATTGTATTTCTTAAGCTGGGTGGTGCCTATATTATTCCTTACCCATTATAGATACTATATATATAATAACTGTATATCTGTGTTTTTGTGTATATATATATATCAAATTTTGTATTTAAGAAAATTGTAAGAATATCTTTTATTAGCTAAAAAATGATAAGGCTTGAAGTTAAGTATAGAGGAATTAGCTGAAAATTTATTCAGAAGGATAAAGTATTAGGAGGAGTAGAATAGTTAACTGGTGTTTTCTGGTGTATGTCTTGAAATACTCAATTTTTTCTGTTTTGTACTTGAATTGTTTTAATTTTAAGAACTTAAAACTGCTAAGAAATGCTTCTCTATGACATGGCTATAACTGAGAAGCAGATATTGATTCTTCTTGTGTATGTAGAGTACATACCCTAAGAGAGCCCCTTTGGGGAACAGATTGGAACGCAGATCAATTGGGATGGAGATTCAGTGTGATTTTTCCTTTTGTATTCAACCAAATTGATTCTTCAAATATTCTCCCCACTGGTGGGACAGCTCTCAGGCTGTTAAATCCAAAGGTTGTCCTGTCCTTCTGCAGGTCCTTCATTCCCAATTTCCTACCACCCTCAAATCAAAGGGGATGGATTGCCACTTCATAGGGTCCCACCTCTCAACCCCCACACACATTTTTTGGAACAGGAAGATGAGTGGTGTAGTTCTTTTTGATTTGGAAACTCTGGTCTATGTCACAGGGCATCTAATTAGAGCTCCTAGTTGAGAGTATTGCTTCTGCAATCTCTATTTTAATTTCTCCCCAGCTGTGCAGCTGGCTGAAACACAGATGGGAAGTAGAGCTGTGGGAAATCAGAAGAACTGAAAAGTGAGTTGAAAAACCAATGAAGCTCTAACAAGAGCAGAGTTGCTCTGAGAGTTCCAAGCTCTCAGGGTGGGCAGGATTCTTTGATTTTCTCATTTATCTTCCTGTGCTTTAGGGTGCAGCTGTATCTTGAGGTGAAATGGAGAAGAAAGTGGGTGGCTAGAGGGATACTTGGGAGAAGGGTCCTGGTAGTAGAATGTTTTGCTTACTTTAGCTGACAGAGCAATCCCCTTTTAAATGAAGTGTTTTTCTCTTGATGTTTCCCTGATTAAGATGACCATGTAATTTATCATCCAGAGCAGACACTTTTCAGCATACAAGGAATGTATTAGTAAAGAATCAAGAAAAGTCAGGCATAATCCAAGACTCCTTGGGCAAACAGGGATATTCCCTAGTTTGCATTCTGTCCAGGGCCATTAGCTAGAACACATGTTACTTCCTGAACTTAGATTTTGTGTTCTGATTGTCATTCTTATCTTCTCATCTGATGTGGCTCATTATTAGACTCACAATTCAATAATAAGATGCCTGTTGGTCATGGCCCTAGAACTTGTCACACTGGTACTGCAGTCTAAATAGCAAACCCTCCTGTGCTTCTATAGATCTCAGACTATTGCCAAGGAAGATCAAATATCAAAGATCTGGCACTGGGGGTAAACTTGGAATGACCAAACCAACTCCCCTCCTCTGAGCCTGCTAATGCCTTTAAACATTTGAACAACATATGAGACCGTTGTATTTATAAGAAAATTATTCGCAAACCTTGTTTCCCATCTTTCTTTATGCTTTAAAGATATCACAAATGCTTCAATATTCTCTGCATAGAATTAAATTTAATTCATTCCAATTAAAAACATATTATATGTGCCACATTTAGAACGGTAGGAGGTATGATGTATCACACAGAGACAGAAATAAGTCTCTTGAAAACTGCATTCTGTAAGTAGTTCTGCTAACTTTTTTTAATTAGGTATAATCCATCTAATTTGTATAGGTACAGACACAGATATAAATATATACAAATTATACCTGGAGGTATTTTTAGTTCAGATATTTAGGCATAAGACAAAAAATATGGAAAAATAGCACCTACCCTCTAGGATAAGAACTATATACATTTTATTTGGTTTACTTATATTTCCATACAGTTACATGAACATTAAATAGTGGTATTGTGTATCAGTTTCAGTTCTTCATTTCTCTGCTCTGATCGAGTTTGAGCTATACTTCATTTATGTGCTACTGACCCTCTTTTCTATGTGTTAACTCCTTTGCCTCATGCTTAGTATACTTTGCTGGAATAATAGCAGTGTTGCTGATTCATGACCTCATTCTCTGTATAGAAAATCCTTCATTTGGGGGTCTGTACCTTTTCAAGTTCCTATTAAGTGCAGTAATTTTTAATCAAGTAATTTTTAAGGGGCTCTTCTGTGTAATATGCTGTGCAAAATCAGTGTGAAATGGCACCGGAAGTAAAAAGATCAATACAAGAAATGCAAAACAAACCACTGGAGAAACTCAATTCCATTTCCTTACTGTGCTCAGCCACAGGCAATGAAATGCTTGTTCCCATTGAATTGTAAAGACAACTGATCACAACATTCATGAAAAATTTGACCTGAACTCCACAAATGAATTAATCTGTCAACCTTGTTTCAAGACAAAGGAATTCCGTTTGCTCTCATTTAAGCTTCCTCTCCAAATAGAACCACTAATCAATCATTCATCATTTATGCACCTCAATTTTCAACCTCCTTGGCTTGGTGAATATCCTTATGCTCCTATAGGGTGAGTTTGCCCTTTATCTGCAATGTCTAAATTCTATCCCTGGGTCAAAGACTAACATAAACCTAGCTCTTCTATGAATCACTCACTGATCTCAGCTGGAAGTTCAGAAATGCCTCCTCATATTCTTAGTCAGACTTTATATACGAGTGAGAAAGAGGTGAGAGAGATTCCCTTAATTGACCCATATCTCTTCTGTCCAACATAACTCTTGACAGGCAAAGAAAGTCTAGAACCAACCAAAATGCGGTTTTAAAAAAAGCAAAAAGACCATCTTTTGAGCTTCTAAAAACATATTTGGTCAGGAAATTCAAGGCTACAAAGGGATTTTCAGGGCTATCTTTGGTGCTGATTTTTAATTTTCTTTACTGTCTTTGGATCCTACTGATGGACTGAATGTACTTTTATTTACATCTCTTTGGACTGGTAGAGGACTTTATCTTAAACCTTCTGTAACAGGAAAGATATTTTTGAGATTTTTAGGTCAGTACATTATCCTTGGTCATTCCTAGTTCCTAGTTGTTTTACAACTCCCTTAGTTAGAACGAAGTTGGAAAGATTTAGATTATAAAGCTGCTTAAACAGTTTAGCAAGAATACTCTGTTCTGTCCCTAAAATAATATCCCCATTAGCAAATAAAAAAATATGAATAGGGTGTCTGGGTGGCTCAGTCAGTTAAGCATCTGCCATCAGCTCAGGTCACATTCTCAGGGATCAAGCCAAGCCTCAGGTTCCCTGCTAAGCAGGGAGCCTGCTTCTCCCTCTCCCTCTGCCCCTTCCCCTGCTTGTACTTTTTCTTTCTCAAATAAATAAAATCTTTTTAAACAATATGAACAATTGTAATCCATCTGAATTATAGTATACATTAGTAAATAGAATGTTTAAAAAATATACCCTCTAAATTTCAAAACTGATAGCGATTCACTTTGGTTTAAAAGAGCACAGACTACCTCCTGAACACAAGAATTTTGTTTTGTGTTGTGTTTAATACAGTTGTAACAGACTGTAGAGAGCAAAATGGAGTCTTTCTTGTCAAGCAGGAGCCTGTGTCAAGCAATGACCCAAGCAGTTAAGGTGCTGCAGCTAGGAGATCTCACCAGGACCAGTGTCAGCTGACACCCCAGAACTGATAATGAACAGAACCAGAGGAGGTCTAGAGGGACTGAAAACAGATTACATCCCTTTAAAAAGGGAAGGATTTTGGCAGCAAACTGTCAGACTCTTCAAACCTGACCCCTCTATGTCTGACCACTTAAAAAAGAAAGCAAATGCCACCAAAGGCTCTGCCCGATGGATCTCTGAACAGAACTGAGAGCCTTCCCTGCCTGAACATCAGAAGCAGTCAGTGCCCAGAGCTGACCTGGACCAGACTGAGGCCTTATCTCAACTGTGTGCCCACAGGCTGACTTCGTGTTTGGTTGGTTAACTTCCTGCACCCTTCCGTTATCTTGTTTGTTATGTGGCTTGTCTTCTGTCCTGCTTTGTGTGCTGTGTAAGAAGCCAAGTTGAATCACATGGTGAATTGTCATTGAGTTTGGAATCCTCAACCTGCTTTATCATTGTGATTTAACTTTGCTTTATGATTGAATAAAGCTGACATGATGGAAAGACACAACTCGTGTGTGTATCTTCATAGCGTGCTCATGAGGGTGCCTCGTTAGCGCAGTAGGTAGCGCGTCAGTCTCGTAGCGTGCTCATGACACAGATTTCCTGAAAAGAAGGGGATTTAGCTATATCAGTGATTTTCAAAGTGTAGGTCCTAGACCAGCAGTATCAGTATACCCAGGGAACTTGCTAGAAATGCAAATTTTGGGGCCTAGCAATCTGTGTGAAGAAGCCCTCAGGGCAATGCTGATACTTGCTGGTTTCCAAACCAGTGGTCTACATTGGAGGTTAACCTAAAGCTAGACTTTTTGATAACAATGCCTTATCAGTTCTCAACTTTTGTACCCCTTGAGACTAAATTTCTATATTCTTTAATAGTGTTCACATATCATGGCCAGTGTATTGAATTTTATATTTGAAGAACTTTTGTTTTAAAGGATAATGTACAGTTACATAAGATATGCATCTAAAGTATTCATAACTTTTAAAATTTGATTCTCTATGATTTTTTAAAAGAACTAAAAACATTACCCAATCAGTGGTTTTTTTTTTGGTCTACAACAACACCATTTGTTTGATATTCCTCTTTTCTGTGTTTTCTGAAGCAAATACATCAAATACAATAACTAGCTTAAAATCCATCAAAAGTTTTTATTAATTTTGCCTCTTGGTTGTTGATAAACTGATTTTTTAAAAATTTTTATTGTTATGTTAATCACCATACATTACATCATTAGTTTTAGATGTAGTGTTCCATGATTCATTGTTTGTGCATAACACCCAGTGCTCCATGCAGAATGTGCCCTCTTTCATACCCATCACCAGGCTAACCCATCCTCCCACCCCCCTCCCCTCTAGAACTCTGAGTTTGTTTTTCAGCGTCTATCATCTCTCATGGTTCATCTCCCCCTCCGATTTCCCCCCCTTCATTCTTCCCCTCCTGCTATCTTCTTCTTTTTTTTTTTCTTAACATATATTGCATTATTTGTTTCAGAGGTACAGATCTGAGATTCAACAGTCTTGCACAATTCACAGTGCTTACCAGAGCATATACCCTCCCCATGATAAACTGATTTGATCACATTGCCAGATTTGCTCTGTGTAGCTTGCTCATCTTGTAAACACTGTCTTTAACAGATAAGATACAATGAGTCATTGCACAAGTCTGAGAAGTAAATTTTTTTTAAAAGAAAAGACATTAAGTTAAAGATTAAGACAAAATAATTAATAACCAGATCAAATGTAAGCTGATCACTGCCTGATTGAAATAAGCCTATGTTTATTCTGTCATAGGGAAAGGCTCAACAAGAAACTCATGTTTGCTCATGCAGGTTTCTAGTGTCAAAAACTATACCCAGTTCATGTGGTATTGGCGCCCAAATTCTCAGAGGCATGTTCAGCCTGCAATGTTCTAACAGAAGGAATCTTTGTCAATCTGCTTTGATTCTTCAAAGAAAGAGTTCTATGCTTAAATGTATATTAAACTGATATCCCAAGAACTTCTCTTCCTTGAGACAAGGAGTTTTAAAGTAGTTAGATTCACTCATCAGCTATTCATGTTGGTAGAATGTGATTACTCTTTGCAGGAAATTTCTTATGAAATAGATATCAGTGAGCAGTTTAAGTTAATGTTAAATGGTCAGTGACATAAATGTACTTATAATATATCTAATAAAGTACAAGTGCTAAAATTATCAAATGGAAAGAAATTACATTTGACCAAAAAAGATAGAAATCTACCACATTCAATAATGTAAATAGTCATTAAAGAAAATGTTGCAAAATGTGATTTTGTAAACAAAACCCCAAAACTAATGCTTGAGCTTTACAGTTTGCAATAATTAAAACAATCCCTCTCAAAACCCCTTTAGTCATTGTGACTGCCTTCTTATCTCTCCTAGAAGGTTAAATGGAGAATGACTTTCCAGAAGTGATATAATCCCTCTCCTGGGATGGTTGAAAATATCGGCTCTAATAAATTACACATTTTCATGGAAATAAGTGTGATCCAGTAAACAGGACCTAGGTGAAATCTTTTGAGTGTTAGATCTAAAAGGATTCTTAGCATCTCAGAGGCTCAGAGTAGAGCCCCCAAAGCTATGACTTATGGGCATAACTGTTTTTGTCTATATAGGATTTGTTTGGTTTGAAGAGCTAAACAACAACTTAAAAAAAAAATCATTTCTCAGTCTTGAAATTGGGAGATACATCACAAAAATCTAGATTTCTGGCAGTTCCTACCATGTGAAAACAGTACTCTAGAGCTAAGCAGAGGCTGTCTCATTAAGATATACACCTGATCCCCAAATCACAAATGCCCACCTGGCTGATCACACCTTCCTCAGACTCTGTGATCACTTGACTGTGCCAGGCATAGCCTAGGGAAATACAAGGGACACAAATCTTTGACCTTCCTAAGTTTACATTGTAGTAGGGGAGACCTATAAACAAACTCAATGGTCTGTTATATGGACTATGAAATGTGGAGAAAAAATGAGCAGGGAGTGTAGAGGGGGTGAGAGGGGCTCTTTTTGGAAGCTAACATTCAAGTAAAGCCCTGAAAGAGATGAGGGGGAATGACATGTGGACATCTGAGGGCCAGCTGATGTTACAGTCTTAAGACAGGAGCAAAATCAGCATGTTTGAAGTGCAGAGAAGAGACCAGCATGACTGGTATGTGAAGTGCAAAGGGAATGTATTAAGAGACATGATTAGAGAGGCAAGGGGTGAGGGGCAGTCTGCATAAGGCCTTGTGGACCATTGTCATGACTTTGTTTTTTCCACTGAATAACATGGGGAGACATTAGCCTGTTCTGAACTGAACTGGAAAAGGACCTGATCTGACATATTTAAGAGGCTCATTCTGAATGTTGTGTTGATACAGACCTGGGAGGAGCAAGTGTAGGAGCAGGAAGAGCATCTGAGAAGCTATTATAATAAAGTGAATGAGAGGTAATGGTGACCTGCACCAAGGTGATGTCGTTGGTGAAACAAAAGTAGCTAGAGTCTGGATGTATCTTGACAGTGAACTGACAAAATATGCTGATTTAATCTAAGGCACAGAAAACTAGAGAAAAGTCAAGGATGATTCCATAATTGAGGACCAAAGCAATGGAAAACCATTAACTAAGAAGGAAAGACTGCATGTAGCAGTGAGATTCAATTGCATATTAAGTATATGAGGAGGCAACTTATGGGATCCCTGAGCAGAGAGAGGGTTCAGATGTGGAGAATCCGCTCTTCCTCTACTGTCCCAATGGTGGAGGGACATGCATATTGCCTAATTATAGAGGTTGAGACCTTGTAACAGTATCCTCCAATCTCTGCCTGAGATGAAAACAGTCCATATGCCAATCCAGATTGAGAAGTTTTAGTGTGTTCAATTGTTATTTCTAGGTTCTAAGGGAGTGTTTCTACCTTGAAAGGCAAATGGTAAATCAGTGTAGATATTTGGCATACTATTTTGTTAACTTGAACAATTCAGATGACAGCTCTAAAATGGCATGTCTAAGGATTTAAACATAAATGATACCTTGAGGATTTGAGTACCAGTAAGAAAATAGCTTATTCTTTTATAAACTGGTACAGTGGAAATGAGAAAAATAAAAATACCTATCACAATAATCTTAGTTCTACCACTTAACTAGCTATGGGACTTTGAACAAATTACTTACCCTCTCGGTTCCTTAGTTTCTCTTCTCTTAGTTCCTTAGCTGCTTCATCAGATTGTTATTAAAATTAAGTGAAATTTGGGGGCATCTGGGTGGCACAGTCAGTTAAATGTCTGACTCTTGATTTTGGCCCAGGTTGTGATTGATCTTAGGGTTGAGATCTAGCCCTATGTTGGGCTCCCCACTCAACACACAGTGCTTGAGATTCTCTTGTCCTTTCCCTCTGCTCATCCTGCTCATGCATGCTCTCTCTCTCTTGCTCTAAAATAAATCTTTAAAAAAAATAAGTGAAATTTTATATATAATATGTCCCCGAATAACACCTGACCAATAATAACTATGATATGAATGTTAGTTCTTAATTCTATTTAAATGTATCAGATATTAATATTTTAAAGCAAATCTATTACATTTGTCTAGCACTTTTTCTCCAGAAGGAAATTGATGTGACTCATTCACAAAAGTCCTGTTGGTTAAGAAGAATAGGGATTATCATTACCTTTTCTAAAAATGAAGAACCTGAGCCTGTGAGGACTATATGACTTACTTACTGAAGATCACATAATGAGTTGGTGGCAGTGTTTCTCTTCTTTCAAGGACATCCTATTTCCTATGGAATGTTATGCAAGTAGTATCCTGAGACTATTCACATTCTGATTATTTATCCCTGATTGCTCTGGCCAACATTGTAAATGGGTAGGTGAGTAACAAGAGCAATGAATTCAAGGAAGGTGTTTTTAGAAACATTTGTCTATGTGCCTTATTCTGGATTTACTTGCACTTTCCTAAGAATTAATTACCCTTTGCATTACTGTTTGCTAATCAACTACTTCATATTATACCTATGAGCAGCAAACAATGGAAGTTTCATCTCTCCCGGAAAACGAATATGTCTGTAAACAGAAACTTTTGATGCTTTAACTCAGAAAGATAAGTAATGGTGGGAGGGAGGTCAGTAGGGAAAGTATTTTTAGGCAAGGGAATGGCTTTTAGTATCCCTCAAATCATACTATCTTGACAGTTTCCTATCCCGATTCTGTGTACAACCAGTCTATTTTCTTCCCTGACAGAAGCTCTTGGCTCCAGTCATGCAAATCTGCTTAAAATGATATACACCACTTGCTCATTTCTCTTTTGCTTCTATAAAATCTCAGTCTGGATATCCCTTTCCCACATTCATGATTAAACTATTCCTTCTCTCCCTTAGATGTGGTTTAAAACTCCCCTTCTGCTGAATGTCAGTAAGCCAAATATATGTATTAGAAGAAGCCTGAGTGTCAAGCCTGAATGAATGGATGCGATTTTCCAAGATAAACTAGGAATAAATGGGGCCCTGGTTTACACTATCAGCGGTTGCATTTAAAGTCCTAGACTATTGGGATTTTGTACAAGGAAACAAATGGCACTATTGCTGTAAAAGTTAGCAAATTTACCAGCATGGAATTGTGGGAAGTGCACCAGAATTAGCATCAGGTGGAGTTCAATTCAAATCCTCATCCTTCTACTCATTAACTCTGACTTTTGTCCAAGTACTGAAAATTTCGGAGCTTCGTTTTCCTAATCTGTTAAGTAAAACTCAATACTTTTCAATACCATTGTATCAAAGAAACCAAGCTTATGAAAGAGTCCTCTAAACTGTATAAAGTGTGATTCTTCATTCCCGTAACAAATACTTATGGACGGCCTACTAAGTGCAGTGCCCAGGCACCTTATCAGGTATTTGGTATCTCTACCGCCATGCAGTAGAGAATGTACAACAGGGGTATACATAGAATACATTGTGAGACATTGAAAATCTAAGAGAGCATTTCTACTTTAAATAGAAGCTTGAGAAGATCTGACCTACAACATTTAAACTGAACTTTGAGGAATGAAAAGGGAATTTAAGGCAAGGGAACTGCATAAGCAAATGCATAGGGACATTAAAATATATCTTTCCTGAGGCATTGTTATTCAGCTTCAGTTACATTAACTTGCACAAATGCGTTAAAACACCAGTGTTGGCTGCTTCTCAGAGTGTTAATCTATATGATTTATACCTACAAGACCTTCATTCAGGTAGACAGACAATAGGGAAATGGCCAGATTAATGCAAATTGCCATGAATTTGTATTTAATCATCTCAAGCAAATCCTTCTGGCTTGAGTCCTATATTCAAACTCTGGTACTTATGGAAATTAAAAAAAAAAAACAAGTATTTTTGTTTTCTATATTATATGATGTGCCAAGAACTATCAAAAGTCTCGTTGTTTTCTAGCAAAGTGCTGAAAAGGAGAATGAGGTCTGTAACCAGAATTGCAATTCAGTTTTTGGAAATAAAAACTAATGCTGAAGAACTAAAACTAAAGAACACACATTTAGAATCAATATGAAATAAAACAAATTTTAAATTTAAAATAGTTATTTTCTTTTAGTAGTTAGGGTTAAGCATCAGTATATCATTTTAGGGGATAATTAAGATTTCCTTCTGTAGGAAATTATCTGTGGCTTTAGACTCATTTGTTAACCCTGTGAGTCTAAAAGAGGTGATTAAAAAGGGCAAGTCCAAATTGTAACTTCTACGTCTGTTTTTTGACCATTTATGACAAGTAGAGCTATTGGGTCTATCTTGGGTTGAACAGAGGAAACCAACCTAGTGGGACAGGGGTAGGCAGTACTGGGTCTTACCATGTCACAGAAACTCTTAGAAGTGCTTTACAAAGAGAAATCTTCACAAAGCCATGGTTGTATTAATTCACTTAATTATAAAAACCTTGTGAGGTAAATACTTTTATTAACCTCGTTGCAGAGATGAAAAAGCAGAGTCCCCGGGAGTCCCAGAATTCAAATCCAGGCAGGGTGGCTCTGTAGCAGTGTTCTATTCTCTCCTCCTCCTCCTCCTCCTCCTCCTCCTCCTCCTCATTTTCTGACATTTTTCAGACTTTAAATCCTGTTTTATGTTCTGAATGACTCTATTCAAAAATTTCTAAGTCAATTGTATTGAATCTCTTCTAAGCAAATCAGATGTAATCTATTGTGTGTGTGACTAATCTTTTGTCAGAGTAGGTTAATGTTTCTGTTGTTTTTTTTTTTTTTTTTTTGGCCTAATATAAAAGGAATAGTTTCCATATTTGGATCATTCTTCAGTTAATGCTAAATTCTAACACTGGAGTAGACAGTTTGCTATTTGTGGAGGCAATATCATCTTTAGGGTGAGTTTTAAAGTTGAAACTTGTCACCTCGTCAAGTTTTCCTTCAGCAGCTTTGGAGGATGGTATTTTTAAGGGAGAGGAGGAAAAAACTTGGACACTTCAGAAGTGCCTACCGTGTGTGCTCACCTTTCCTCAATCCTGAAGACTAGGTGCCATCTTTTTCTCCATGTGGGACAGAAATCTCATGAAATTCGTGGGTTCAAGCTTGTACAGTCTCACTGCAAATATCTCCTAGATGGGACTTTTTACCATAAGGTTTTCTACATATATTGATTAAAAGTGTCTTATTTTCATTTTCTTTCATTCTAATATCTTACCCTGTCAACCAAACTCCACACACTATTTCTTGTCTCATTTATAACCTTCACATACTAAATTTTAAGCATTTATTGTATCAAGAGCACAGTGGTAATTTTTCTTCTTTTGCCTTTCTCTCTCACATCAATCCTATTACCTCTGTGTTAAATACTGAACTCTTGGACTACCTTGAAGACCCATATTTGAACAATCTTCCATTCATACTTTCTGCCTGATTCTGAGATTTTGTTAACATGAGGCAACCTTGTACAGCCATTGGAGTCCTCTATCAGAGGTAGAGAACTCTTAGGCCTTGGCCCCCATCCTACATTTGCCTCTCAAATAACTATGGCCAATCGCTTGCCTCTTGAAGGGTTTTATTTATCCTATTACCTCCCTAAATAGTCACAATTACCATTTCCTGGGTTTTTTGATAAGATTGGGAAGGCTTTTATTTTTCCTCAATGCATTTTTATCTCTATTTGTAAATTTATGTGAGTCCCGGAAATATTCCATCCTTGTCTTATTTGCTCTTTTTTATTCAATCTAGATTTGAGAAAATTGGATTCAACTCTAAAATAGGTAGAGCAGGAAGCTTTGTGGTTAGTTGATAACTAAATCAGTTTTGCAGATGGATTTGATGTTCTCCAGAGCACATCTCCTACTTATCTTGTTTTCCCCTCTTCTGCTTACCTCTAAAAACACGCAAGACAGGCTACTTGCCACCATATTTCTGGGATGTCAAACTCTTACTATTCCCCCTTTTCAGCTTCTCTAATATACCTCTGAAGTCCAAGTAGCATAAAATGTAATTTTAGACTCATTCCTATAACAGTACTCTCCACATAGGCACTGCACAGAAAAGCATACATGTTTTCAAAGACTTTGCAAACTAAATTGGTGACTAAATTATTTAGTAATAAAACATTGAAATTAGGGTTTGTTACTTTGATTTCCAAGAGGATGGATAAAAATGATAGGGATATAACTGGTATTTTTCAGTGGCAAACATTTTAGAACCAAACATAGCGTAAGTCATTTTTATATATAATGACACGTTATATCACTTAATCTCCATATTGGTGGTAATAGAGAAGCATTGATTTTTCATATTCCAGATGAGGAAATAGATGGTCAACAAAGTGAAGAAACTTGCCTAGCAAATTCATGTTTATTGGACTCTTATGTCATATTTTCATTATATCACCTTGATGATAATCTGTAATCTGACCTTGCTATAGAATAAGACCATCACATATAATAGAAGAATATCTATTTCAGGATTATATTGATGTTCTAAGTATGATAGCTCCTAAAAGATGGGTATCACAGAGTGACCAGGACTGAGAAAAAGTGTTGAGAAGGTTAGAAAAATGTAGAGTATCTCTGATTTTTCACCTCAGACATCTAAAATTTCTGAGAATGGTTCTTATTTATGAGTTTCTCCTATTATGAGAATCTCCTCAATATCTGCTTTACCTCCCTCCACCCTCCTCAAATCCACACCAAGATATTCCCCAGCTAGACAGTCCACTCTCTTTAATAGCATCAGCTGGGCTTTTCACAGGGGACAAAAGCTATAGCTGCTGAAGTGGGGTAAGAGGTGTCATTTGTCCCAGCTATTCCTTTAGTGACCATTATAATTGCCCCCGACCCTCTCTTACTTTTTCTATGTGTTCATGACTCAGTGACATGCCCAAGATTTCGTTAGGAATCCCTTCTGATGATCTTGTTTCTCCTTTCACCTTTAATATACTAGAAATTTTGCCATCATTTTGTTTCCAATGATACTATCGCTATTTTAAAAATCTGACATGACAATTGCATTTTTGAGGGGCAAAAGACAGAGAAATTGTCAACCATGTTGAACAGCAAATTTCCAAATTTTAAATACCACTGCAATAGAGATGGATTCTGAGAATGCCTCAGATTTAAAAAAAAATTTTTTTATTAACATATATTTTTTATTTCAGGGGTACAGGTCTGTAATTCATCAGTCTTACACAATTCACAGCACTCACCATAGTACATACCCTCCCCAGTGTCCATCCCCCACCCACCCCATCCCTCCCACTCCCCTCCACTCCAGCAACCCTCAGTTTGTTTCTTGAGATTAAGAGTCTCTTATGGTTTGTCTCCCTCTCTGGTTTCATCTTGTTTCATTTTTCCCTCCCTTCACCTATGATCTTCTGTCTTGTTTCTCAAATTCCTCATATCAGTGAGATCATATGATACTTGTCTTTCTCTGATTGACTTATTTCGCTTAGAATGCCTCAAATTTTTATATGGACTAGGTACCAAAGTGCATTTTTTAATATAATAAAGCCTATATGTTATATAAGCATATATTAATATCTATGCTTTTTTATTCAACTTAAATTCACAAGACCTGTCATCTTCCTCACCAAATCCATTTTGAGGCATCTCACAAACAACACAATGAAAGTAACCCATGTTAATAGTTTTAAATCTCAGTTCTCATTATCTTTTTTCATTATATCATTTTCCTTGTCTTATAGTTAAATGTGTAATTTTGAAATTATTGCATTTTAAATAGCTCGATGAAATTGATTCTGAAATTATCAAAGTAGAATTACAAAGTTATTTTGTTTTTAGAAACACATTGAGGAACTCACTGAATTAAAAATGGAATGAAGCACAATTATGTTCATGTAACCAAATTATTTGGAAAGCACAGTTACTATAGGAAGTTGAAGTAATTTGGGGCAAATAATAATTGTTTTATGTATTCAAAGTTGTTTTTATATATTGGTATACAAGGTGTCAAACTTGTTTTTGAAAGAGAAGTATTGGCTGACATGAACAAAAATTCTACTGATTTTGCTTATGCAGACATGTCCTTTAGAAGTATAAGTTTTTAAAACTTTTTCCTCCAGATTTTAAGATTGATCAAGGAAAATGTGTCTTAAGTCTTTTGAATGCTCCTGTAGTTCTAGAAGCTTGATTATCTCTTTTCTAGAACATACACATTCTATATAGAACAAGCATAATTTATCTGAAATGGCATTATCCATTCAAATAGCAGCAATTTAATTGAAGTTTTCATATATCCAAAGTCTGGCCAGTATAAACATTAAAAATAGTTTAAGCCTTGATGTTGACCTCCAGAATCTACTTGATGACACAAATCTAACTCCAATAGGGGTACTTGGGTGGCTCAGTCAGTTAAGAGTCAGCTTCGGCTTAGGTAATGATCCCGGGGTCCTGGGATCAAGCCCTGCATTTGGCGCTCTGCTCAGCAGGGAGTCTGCTTCTCCCTCTCACTCTCCCTCTGTGTGCTCTCTCTCTCTCTCAAATACATAAAATCTTAAAAAAAAAAAAACAAAAAAAACAAATCTAACTCAAATAATAATATGAGAAATAATTGCTAATTTTTGAGGTTCATTAGTGAGGAAAATGTACAAAACAGAATAATTCGCAGTAAGGGCTGGGTTTGTTACTGTAGATGCATAAAAGAAGAAAAAATAATTGACGATGAAGAGTATGCACTGAGGTTACTGAAGATGAAAATTGGCTTTCCAACAATATAAAAGCAATTAGAAGACTAGTTTTTCTGTCCTGGCATGAGAAAATGATAGCATTGCTTTTCTGGGCCTAGATTTTCTCATCTGCAGAGTAAGAATATAGTCAATCATCACTAAAATCTCTATTAACTAGAAAAAGTTCAAGTGTGGGGAATAGTGTACATGAAGGCACAACTGGGAGAGGAAACAGCTAATATGATCAAGCCATTGAAGGAAGTGACCCCATTAAAGCAGAGAGTGCATATTCAGGATTAATTGGAGATAAAGGTGGATATGCAGCATGATATCAGATTATATAAAGTCTTAAAATCAGGCAGATGAGTATAGATTTGATGTGAAAGCAAATGGGTAACCATTGGACCTCTGGAGGCAGATGAGCTACATAATGAATCTGTAGTGCTTAAAGAAGATTAGTTGGACAGAGAAATAAGTGAATGATGGATTGATTGGAAAAGAGAGCCTGAGGTTACAGCAGCAACACAAGAGGCTGTAACTAAACTGGAAGGTGAGGTATAGCTAGCATTTGACAAGGGTCAGGAACCCTGCAATTTCTGCCTGGTTGTTGAAGGAAAATCAGAGCTGGACAGTTAAAGTAGTAAAAAGTAGGTTGTAGTGAGGAATATTGCAAAAGGGGAACAGAATCAGGCTTAATTGTAAATACAGCATGAACAAGTGGGAATTTATAGCTAAGGAGCAGAGTGGGGAATCAGTGGATGGGAAATTGCTGAGAAGAAACCTTAGGGGATAGGGGGGAAATTCTGGCTAAATTGACAAAGTAGGATTCTTACTGAAGGCAGGCCAGGATGATCAGACATCACCTGGAGGATGGTAGAGGTTGAGGACCCTGATTAGATATTGAGAATGATGAGATAGGATGATGGAAAATTCTAACTAAATCAATTTAGGAGTTTTGCCAAAACTTGACAATGTAGAGACACAGAAGCTTAAAAGTTGATTCCTAGTTGACAGGTTCAGGGGAGCTTAAGCAGAATTTGATCAAAGAAAGAAATTTTGTCACTGTAATTCTGATATTAAGGAGGACAAACACATCTTCTCTGGGCATCTTTTCCTCATTTATATGGTGAGAATGTGCCACCCTCTCAATACAACTCTAAAATGTTCAGGTTATCTAGAGACAAATTACTGTATTACAAAACAAGATGATTTACTTTTTACCTTGGAAGGAACCAAAGAGTAATTTATTTTTACCATTCAGCTATAGAAATACAAATTACTTTGTGTGATAAGCTTTTATATTTGACATATTTTTCTTAGATACTATATATTTCATATAAAACATACCATTTTTTCTTTAGAGTAGTATCCTATCATATGTTCTAAGTCAATTAGCAAATGCAATTTTGGCACATGGGTTTTCTTATTCACTGTATTTTTGTTGGGATCATCATTTCAGTATCACATTGAGAATGACTAAAATGCAGTGGACAAAATCCTTTCATGACACCGTTATGCTACTTTCTTCCAAGATGCATTCCTGTAGGTTTTATCAGCACGAAAGCAGCTCCCAGTGTGAGTGACCTCCAACATAAACAGGAAACCAGCTGTGATGACAAATATCTTTTAGTGGATTTGTACCACCAGAGGCAGTCATGAAACTCTAAGTCTTTGAGGAAATACAAATCAGATGGGGAAAGGCAGACTTCTGATGCATCCAAAGACAAGAAGACTCATCCTCTCTTAGAATAAGACAAATGATTAAAAGTAGAGAATGAAAGGAGCATTCAATTACTTTATAATTGATACAGAATTCAGTGGAATATGCATTTACATAAAAGTTAAACTAGACCTGTCCTTACCTGTATAGGGTTGAGTAACTAAATGTCTTATCCATTTAGTTTAGAGATTCATTTTCCTTTTGTCTTCATCCTCTAGCCTCTCCTTAAATGTACACCATCCAGGGAATAGCAACATCTCTTAAAAACGTTTAGCTTAAAGTAAGTAATTAACCAAATGATAATATAATTATCTATTGGGCTCTGACCCAGGCATGGTCCCTTAGTGCTTTGGAAACTACAATGCTGAATAGTCCTCAGGTAGCTTAATCTAGTGTTGGGAATGAGAGCGAAGCACATGAATTACAATACGTAGAGTTACAAATGCAAAAACCTGGAAACTGAAGTACTGAGCATGGTTGGCAAGAGGAAAAAAAATGAGAAAAATAGCTGTCAAAAACTGTTTTCATAAAATTTCCTTTAAAATTGAAAAACATTCTCAATGGGACAAAGCTTCAGATTTTTTTTTTTTTAAAGATTTTTATTTATTTGACAGAGAGAGACACAGCGAGAGAAGGAACACAAGCAGGGGGAGCGGGAGAGGGAGAAGCAGGCTTCCTACTGAGCAGGGAGCCCAACGTGGGGCTCGATCCCAGGACCCTGGGACCATGACCTGAGCCGAAGGCAGACGCTTAACGACTGAGCCACCCAGGCGCCCCCAAAGCTTCAGATTTTTTAAAGAAAAAGTGATTTAAAAATCCCTGCCCACTCCCCCACCCCCCACCCCACACAAACTGATCCAGATGAATCTGCTTTACACCCTAATCCCTGTCCCTCTGGTCAATCCAAAAGACGTGTCCCCTGATTGTGGCTTTCCACTCTCCCCCCTTCAGTTGTTACTGCCCATAAACCAGATTTCCAGTTTCTGTGGACAGTTCCTTTCAGGTGTCTAGTGTCAACTCTAACTAGACAAGGACAAATCTGTGTGAGACAAAATGGGCCTTAAATTACTGACTTTCTCAATCCACTTTTTTCTGTTACTACTTCTGTAGTTTCCCAGGCTCCAGAGCTACAAAAACTGGTGCTAGGTTTAGTTTAATTCTTGTCTTTGGAGAGGAAATGAGATATGATATGTCTCTGATTTCCTAATTGGCGGCTCTTGGACTTAGGCCATATCATTTAGTATCTCTGCTTTGCTCTTTTTTTTTTTTTCCCTATCTAATGTGGGAGCTAATAATGAGTCAGGGCATGTGCAAAAGCCCAATCTATTGCCTGGTATTATTGATAGAACCATGAATAGCGTGTTTCCATTTCTTCTCTCTCATGCCCAAGCTGGTAGGCATCAAATCTTTCCTTTTTATTCCTTGAAATGTCAGAAATAGTTCTCTCCATTTCTCTGTTTTGTTACCTCTCATTCAAGTATTTTTCCTTTTATTTTTCCCCCATGGAAATTCACTTCAGGATTACTGTAAAAGTCTTCATTTTCCCCCCCTGCCTTTAACTTCTCTTCTCTCCATTACTTCTGTTGCCAAATCAGCCCTACTGAAATAGGGCTGCAGGTTACTTTCCTCTAAAAAAAAAAAAAAAAAAAAAATCTCTTGAGTTCTTGTTTTCCTATCACATCAAATCTGACACGTGGTTGTCAGGGCTTTCCAGAATGTGACTTCACTCAACACCAGGAACATGCCAGCCCTTTACATATGCCATACTCCTGTCTTTTTCAGTAATAACATTTCCCTTATGAAGTACATATTTCAGTCCCCTACCACATATCCCTCATTTTCTCCCCAATCCCACACTTCTTCTAGCCCTATACATCTATCATTGTCCTGTCTTATGTTCCTTACTAGGGTCAGCAAGCTTCAGGAGTGACTTAATGTCAGAGTAGAATTGCCACTGCCCCTTTTGCTGAGAGACCTGCCCAGAGACCGTCTCTTTGGAGTTCTTCTCACATACACTCTTGGATGTCCTTTTGTGATTCTACCATGCCAATGGGGCTGGTTTCATGGGCCAGGAATTGTGCAATCAACCACAGCTCCATGCTGAGAAGGGTCTTGTACTTGCTTTAATGCTCTGCTGTTGCTGTCTTGAAGTGCTTAATTTTTGAACAAGTGTCCCCACATTTTAATTTTGTACTGGGCCCCATGAATTATGTAGCCTGGCAACCTCTGCATTTGTTTTGAGTGGCATTGAGGTAAGAGCCTTACATATAGGAGTAATCTTCATTATAGCCAGATTTTAGGCACTATGAATCCACCACTATTCAATGACATATCTAGGTATTAAATCTAGGGCTTCCTACTTTTTCCAGCATTAAAATCAAAATATTTTAACTATGATCCACAATCTTAACATGTATTTTCTACAAAACAGCTTTTCTGTTACCCTGCTTGAGTGTTGCAGCAGTATCATTGAGTAAATCTACAAAATGTTTGGTGAGATTTAAGTTGAAAACACAATTTGAGACTTAGTCTTAGAAAACCTGCTACTGCAGATCCTGTTGACATTGAGGGCATTGTACCCTATTTGAAACCTCATAAGAGAAAATGCATTCAGCTCTAAGTGCTCAGGGAGAGACTCATGTCACCTGACACATTAATATGTTGTTGTTATTGACCATGAGAGTGATGGAATTGATCGTGTTCCCAGTGTAGCTTTGATTGTCTACAAGTTGAGTCAAATTTGCAGATCAAACCGCTTTATCTTGCTTTCAATGTTCTAATTTCTATTTGTTCTTTTCCACATTTACTCATATTTTTGTTTCATTATATGTATTAAGCCATCTCAAATCTGACAGATCTGTCACATAAGTGCTCAATAAATATTTGATGAATGAGTTAGGCAGTATTCCATGATTTAATGCATTCCTGAAAATACAGGAGTGTCAAATATTGAAAGGCAATGATAGACAAATGTATAGTGGACATGGTTATGTTCTCTGAAAACTACAAAATAGTATAAATTCATTATATTTGGCCTTTTAGATACCATCTTTGACCATTTATTACCAGCATTTATGAAAGTTCTTTATTCATTTCCATTTTAATTGAACATTCTCAACTACCTTAAGGCTTCAGTTTGAGGCTGAAGAACCACCCCTAGTATTGATTTCAATCTTGGTACTTTGCATCAATTACAGCAAATTTATGAATCTTACACTTTTGTTACTTTGATAATATTTTCATTTTTTTATTCCTTCTTTAAAAACATGCAAACAAAAGCAACAACCACCATTTTGCTCCTCTGACCACCTCCAAAAACTGAATTGTGAACTGGTATGCAGGCCCTTGATGTTTAAGTGCCATGCAGATGCTGAATTTGGATCATGAAAGGTGATTTAAGAGTAACGATACATAATCTTTGGAAGTAAGATTGCATGAAAGTTGAGGAGCCCTTTATGATTGACAAATTAAGAAAAAATAACACATCTCGTTTCTTCCACCAAGTCCTCTTTGCTTTCTTCCTGCAAACTGCTCTTGCCATTTTCTAAATCCCCATGGTTCATGTAGTACTTCATTGCCCTTCATTTGTTTCCTCCTGGCCTATTTATGCTTGGTCAACCAGGACAGGGTCAGACTTTTTTGTTAGTTTATGTATCTGACCACTTGGCATAGTGTCAGCTGCATGAGTGAATTATTTTTTCATTTACTTTTTGTGTACTAGGGACATAAGTGTGGTATGGAGATGTGACTATTATGAGTATGGCAACCATAGACAATGGTATATGTGTGTGTTGTGCTAGAAAGCATTTGGGGGTTGGCTTGACCGTAGTGCTAGTGCATTTTGTAAACAGTGTGGCACTCATACATTGTAGTGGCACTCATTGAATACAGTGGGGAGCTGGTTCAGTCCCTATATTTCTGAAAGCCTGCTTAAAATACTCTGATAATTAAGAGACTGTGATATGAGATTAATCAGGATATTTTGTGTTCAGAATTAAGAGTATTCTCACCTTATTTTAATACAAGAAAACCTTTCAAAGGGAACTGATGAAGCTACAGCATTGTACTCAGAATAGCTTAGATAATCTTAGAGAAAGGGGCACCTGGGTGGCTCAGTCGGTTAAGTGTCTGACTCTTGATTTCAGCTCAGGTCATGATCTCAGGGTTGTGAGATCGAGCCCAGCATCAGGCTCTGTGCTGGGCATGAAGCCTGCTTGGATCTCTCTCTCTCTCCCTTGCCCCATGGCCCCCCAATCCCTCATTCCCTCTCTAAAAAAAAAAATATTAGAAATGGTTATGTTTGTAGTATTGTACACAGTAGATCTCTTTCATAGATATTTTGTTACTTATGGATAGTAAATGGAATCTAGTCATGTTCCTGAATAATTAACCAAGTTTCATTTATAACAAGAAGCAAATGAAGAAGAGATTAACATTCAGGATACACAGAACATAAAGATCTTTAATTCATGGGTGAACAAAGATGGAAGCAACATGTTGAAAATAACATTTTTCTTATAAAGTGATTTCAGTGTCATATATTATTAAGCTGATAATAGCTGCAGAGATTCTGCTCAACTTTGTGTGCCACACCAGCTTCCAGTGCATCTTTTTTTTTTTTTATGTTATGTTAGTCACCATACAATACATCATTAGTTTTTGATGTGGTGATCCACGATCCATTGTTTTCATATAACACCCAGTGCTCCATGTAGTACGTGCCCTCCTTAATACCGTTCACTGGGCTAACCCATCCCCCCAACCCCCTCCCCTCTAAAATCCTGTTTGTTTCTCAGAGTCCATAGTCTCTCATGGTTCATCTCTCCCTCCAATCCCCCCCCCC